>NW_009224963.1:0-45315 GCF_000690835.1 Fulmarus glacialis
GCTGGCTGGGGTTAAACCACGACATTAAGTTAAATGATAGTCTCCATACAACGGGAAATTATGTCTTGCCCCCATGTGTATGAGATTTTTCATGTCTATGCTAAATGATAATGTTACCATTAAAATGCAAGCTCAACAATGCAGAAATTTTACAAACACACTGTTCAGTGATCTAAATAATAAAGAAATCACCTAACATAGTCCCAAATCTGCAAAGATTTTAAGTAGTCTTTAGCACTTGGGGACAACATTCAGATATTTAATTTTGAATGCATGTTTGTTAAAGCCTATGTTATTACAGTATTGCATAATTATTCTTTCAGGTTAAAAAAAAAAAAAAGTATAGCCTTAGGTTGTTCGAATATTTTAGAATCAGAAGAGTGACTTTAACCTTTCTTTGTGATATTCCCTATTTCTTCTCTCACAGTGACTTCTATAACAAATTTCAAAGTCAAGCACAAACATAAATATGAAAATCACATTCAAGTCTCCCTTTGATTTTAAACCTATAATCAAGCTGTTGATAATAAATAAGGTAGAACAGAACTCAATTCTTCTGTTTCCTTTCGTCAGTTAAGGAATCTCTTTTTAAAGATATCCAAGGTACAAGGATGACTAAGAATGTTGCTTTTTTAGGATCAGTTTATCTATTAAATGTTCTAAAACATAACAAGATCCTTTACAGTACGAAGTTGCAATCAATGCCCTGACATTTAATAAATGTTATAATAAATAGCATTAATATATTAAAATCAATAAATATATTCATGGACAGTATCTTATGAATTCTCAGATAGAAGCAACAGAGAAGTAGTGGACAGATCAATAACATGACTGAATTTTTTTAATCTAACTTTTTATCTCAAAAATAATCTAGGTAAATCATGTACATCCCCTACAATCAGTGAAGACAAAGGATATGCAATTGAGAGAAAAATTAATACCACATGTTATAGGTACCTCTATAGGTTGGGGGACAATGAATACCTCTTTCTGTATATTATTTTGGACTGTTAACTGTAGAAATCCTAGATAGCTAGCTTAAACTCCATAGCAATTTTTTTGATGGTTGCAATTTGGACAGATGAGCTGGCACACTCTGATTGCAAGACCGCTTAGGCTGTGGTGCACAAGTAGTATTGAGTGCTATTTTCAAACTAATAAGCTGTGCTGTATACAGCTAAAGTGTTGCTACACTGTGTGAATATATTTGCTCAGGTCCATAGTGCGCAGGTCAGCTGCTCCACTGAGCAGTGCAGTCATGCCCAAGTGTGTCCTAGGAGGGGATGTTAGTACAGAGAGGAGACTAATTTGATCAGATAGACCTGAATAACTGCGAGAACAGCATTTAAAAAAAACCCAAAACTCCCCCCCTCCCCCAAAAGAAAAAAAAACAAAAAAAAACCAACACAAAAATCCCCAAAACAAACACAACAGTGTTTCTGATTGCTGGAAGAAATAAATTCTGCAGATATTTTCCAGCCTGTTCAACCAGAGAGTGTTAAACAAATAAAACTTTTGATTTAATCTTTTTTAAATGGTGTTCTTACATGAATCTTAGATGTTTTGTATTAAAAAATGAATCTTTACAATATTTCTGTGATGTACAGAAATACTTGCTTAACAATAACGCAATTAGAATACAGAGGAAACAGACTTGAGCAATTTCTATATATAAGGCTACAGAACAATCTAACAATGGTTAGATGTCTCATTAACTGTTAGCTGCCTTTCAGTGGTCATTATGCTGCCCTGTACAGAAAACAAATTCCTCCTTATATTTAGTAGGCTATACTTTTGACAGCTAAACTTTCATTGCAAACAATGTTCCTTCCTTCCTTCCTTCCTTCCTTCCTTCCTTCCTTCCTTCCTTCCTTCCTTCTTTCCTTCCTTCCTTCCTTCCTTCTTTTCTTCTTTTCTTCTTTTCTTCTTTTCTTCCTTCCTTCCTTCCTTCCTTCCCTATTTATCCCTATTTGGAACTCTGTTTTCATCTAAAGTTTTTGCAAACAAATAGTCTTCAGCTATTTTCTTATTCCTGTATAATTTGCCCTAACACTTTTACAATCCAATCTCAATGATTTCTGGGAAAACAAAACAAAATAAACCTAGTCTTTCTCTCTTACCTAAAAAGAAGGCCAAGATGAGCTATCAAGCAGGAAGTGAGAGGAGGTGGTATTTTATAACGGAAAGAGAAATCCATTCTTGTCTTAAGAGTCCTGGTATAGCACTATACAAATCTTATTAGTCTAAGTTCAACTATACTAAGAGTTTTTGTTGGGGTGATGTAGAAGGGATTTAGAAGATTAGCACAAATGAAATCAGTCACAACAGGTTTTGGACAAAGTGTACCCACAAAGCCAGGTGAGCAGCTTCATGACTCCTGAACAACTACGAAATATACACAATGATTGGGAGACAGACACTTTATTTACCTTGAGTGGATAAAGGTTTTTATCTATCTATCTTAATCTAGATAGCTATTTAATTTAAACTATCTAATGTTGCTATGGGTACAGTAGATAAGTAAGATGGAGTGTAGAAAGAGTGAGCTGCCAAGTCATCTTGAAAAAGAATCCCATCTCTGAAAACAATTTTGTTCCTTGTTAATATTTGTACAATAGCATTACCCCAAAAGACTATGGGTATGTACAGGTAGGGTATATCTATCTTCCATTATGTAGTGTAGCAATAGGCACACTTTATTTGGCTAAACACTACGCACTTAGTAACTGCAGTGAACACCTGACAGTAAATGCATATAGAGTTTAGTCCATCCTTTTGATTGAAAAAACAGAAGACACTATCTGACTAGTGCATGCAACAATTACTTTTTCCAAGCTCAATTAAAATTGCAGTTGTATACTTCTTTTTCTTTAGGTGGCCTAAAGGGTGATACTGTTGTAAGCAACAGCTATGAATCTTAACTACAGAGAATAGCCTATTTGACCTCATTTTAAACAAGAACACAACACTGTTCATCAAACTGCAACATGGGATACATTCCCACATAAAGCAGTTCTATCAGTTCCCCTTCAATTTGAAAACAACACTGGTAATGGGTCCTCAAGATGTTTGCCAGGTCCTCAAAGTCAATATTCTCACAAACACAGCAGATCATGACATATAATTTATGTAGGAAATGAGCCGAGTTATGATTTTGTTGATTTAAGACCATCAGGGGAGTAAGTTTACCCACAGAAATCATCCTAAATATAATTAATGGATATAACCGTAAATAGTATTAATGTGAAGCTGTTCTCCAAGTGTTAAGTGGTTGTTATGGTGATAACATATTAAACTAAAAATTACTACGAAAGTTACTCAATATTAATTCTAAATTTGCAAAACTATCAAGAGAGTTAGGAAATGAAGATTTTTTAAAAATTATTTGAAGCACCTGCATGTGTTTCATGTGCAAAATTAATTGCCATATTAAATTAGCAGAATGACATTAACATTAAGGGACCATTAGTATCATTCATAATTATTCATTATCTTTAACTTGAATCGTATGTCATTTCCTTGATATACTGTATTTTTTATTAAAAAGGTTAGCTTTTCAAAACTCTAATTATGGGTATAAAGCATACAGAATATATAATATACATAGTAAGGCAACCTAAAGATAAATATTCTCAAGTAATTTTTCTGTAAAGAATGGAATATTTTATGTAGAAACTTAATCCAGTTGGGATGAAACTTGGGAGAGAGACAGTAAGTTAGAATAGCATATAGTGATGGGGGAAAAAAAAAAAGAGAAAAAGCAATGCCATCAAGGCAATCACTCACTGTTTTGCTTAGTAGTCCAGATGTTACAACACACATTTTTCATTATATTCTTTAAACTAGGGTGTGGCAAATGACCCCAAAGTGCTATTAGGAGTATAGCTTAGTTTCAAGAACTCAATCTTTGAATTTTCATTGATTTAAATATTTTCATCGTTCATTTGAAGATATTTGCTTCCTTTTGAGACCCTACACATAGCCTGTGCAACCAGTCTGAGGTGTACTTTGATTCTGGATTATCAGTTTACACACACATACAAATATAATTTAACATTAATTCCAGTACAGATTTCTGCTAATATAAACCAGAGTTTGTAGAACCAAGTGTTTAATCTTTACTCAAGTGCTCTGTGACAGATGGATTGGCTGCATGGTCCCAGTTCTCTCCTGACATACCCCTAAGTGGCAATTAGTCTATGACTTACATAACCTCAGCTGTTCTGCACTGACAATGATAAACAATGATAAAAGTTCTACTGGCTTCAGTGGAGCCACGCCAGCTGAAACTGTGATACTGTGTTCCCAAACAATTAACATAGTGATAGCTACCGTCAAAACCAAAACCATACATTTCAAAATTATCTTAAAGTTTTTAGAGAAAAAATACAATGAAATAAGGAAAAAAAAAAAAAAGTAGGCACTCTTAGACAACATCACCAATGTCTTCATGTTTATACATGTGCAAATAGGTTCAATGTGTTTAGGAGACTGAAGTGAATTATTTTCTCCTCCTCCCAGCCTACTCACATATACACAAACATCTTTAAACACTTAATGTCTAAGTCCTGTCACCCTCCTGGAGACAGCTCTGACCGTGTCGGATCAGGAATTCCAGAAAGCATTATCAGACCCTAGCCAAGGAGTCACATGCACATCTTGAAAAGAATGGTAAGACCTAAATCTTAGGCCATCACACATTCTTCCATCTTGAGTCTTTTACCTTAAATCTACTTTTTTCACATGTTTCTCTGACAGAGTTAGGCAGGCACTATTCTTTGATTATTAGGCACTAATACTATTTAGTATTTACAGGAGTGCACAAAGCTTAAGAAAATTTCCAAAACCAATGGATGAACTGTATCTTTTGCAAAATATACAAGTATATCCACAGAGTTCAGCTTTGCATTGAGGTTTGCTTGAAAATCTTCACTTTTCTTATAAGCCTGCTGCTACTTATGAAAAATGGGCCCCAGAACAGTATCTATTATTCAGTTTTTCAATTAAAAAAAAAAAAAAAACAATCCACAGACATCAGTTATTTGGCATAGCTCTTCAGCTCTTTCTCAGTAAAGTCACAAATACTGCAATTATAAGGTTGGTGGTTGCCGCAATTAATTTCTTTTGATTTCAGAGCATTCAAGAAACAGATTATGCTATGCCCAGCTCGCCTTTGATGATCTTGTTAAATTAAAAAAAAAAAAAAAAACCAACATTATTTTAAGATAGGAAAAGATTGGCATTACATCACCTAAGATGAACCAACACCCAAAAAAGAATGATAACCCAACGAGCTGCAGTCAGATCTTGATAATAGTGGAAAGATAGTGATAGCTCATCATATTGCAGTTTAGCTTCTCGGCCTCCTCTTTCTCCATGTCCTCACCCTCTCCTTCCTCAGCAATTACTGGAGATTAAGATATTTATCTAACCTCCTCTTTCACAGATGTTCTGCAGCAAGCCCACTGTCTGTCATCTCCTCACTTTAACCCTAAAGGTGGGCACTCTTTTTACTACCTGTGTAGCCTCACGTGTCGTATGTGTCTGGGTAAGGGAAACCAACTATTCCACAGTGATCTCTGTCCTGAAATAGCTGGAGTGTTCCTGGTACCCAGAACTGTGCCTCTGAGACAATCAGTATCTCTCTACTAGACATCTGTTCTCTCCTTACTTGGAGTCTCCTCTTTTGGCAGGACGAAAGTACCACCATTAATTTGGAATAGCAAGCAACACCCATTCAACAAAATATATATCTATGCCCCATCACATACAAAGTCCTTTTTCCAGCTAATCCCAAGGGCAGGGACAATGTTTGCTTGTTTTTTCCTTGCCTTTTTCTCTCTAAATGAAACATCTGTCCTTAAATACATTCCTTTTCAAGTTATACTATGCACCACAAGTTGAAAATAGCAAAATGTTATCTCAAGTAAGAAGAACTAAAACCCATAAAAATGAATCTTGGATGTTTTTCTTCAGATACCTGGAGTTTTTCAGATGAAATTGCACCCCTACTCCAACACATAAATTTTGAACTATCTTGCAATATTTGGATCAATGATTTAAAAAGCTTTCTTTTTTTTTCCTTACTTGTACAATTCCCCCCCTTTACTGTGATTGACTCTTCTCTGAAGTACCTTTAGGCATTAAGTAAGCCAAGTGTAGCTGGTGAATTGGAATGGAGTCATTGACTGGAGTCAATTGCCTGCACACAATTATCATCTAAATTACTTTGTAAAACTATTTTACGTGTTTTCTGCTTAAAAGCACAGTTACTTCTTTATTCTTGACCTTTCTACTACTTTGAATATCCTTTCAGGTGATTGACAATAGGATTTTTAGCTACTGATTTCGTTCACAGTCAACTTGGCCATTTCATACTTCTGTTTTCTCACCCATTTGGATTCTGAACAAACAAGATTTCTAAAGATCTCCCAACTCATTAACTCAACACTCTTTTTTAGGGAGAAACCACCTCACATAATCCAACTCCCAAATCTTTAAAACAAAATGGAATCAGAGTGGTTTCTTTTGCATAATAATAGCAATAATAATAACAATAACAATAATTATTTATTCTAGGGTGTCACAGATGAGATGACTGTATGACATATTCTGATTTTCATGCTAGCTATATCAATTGACAGTCCAACCCACTTCGTTCTTATTCTAACATTGCCCTGTAGTCTAGCTATTATTTTCCTCATTTTTATCTCCCTATACTTACAGATAACTCTTGCGTTTCCTCATCAACTTTTGCTTGACCAAAACTCAAGTTTTCTATCTTTTCCAGACATGATATACTGTTCATTCCTCCAATACTTTAGTATTTTTTCTTTATAGATGATCAGTTTTGAATGAATTTTTCCTTGTTGAAAAAATGCACAGTATTGTGGCCTGGATCTTATCACTTATCTTTTAATGGATTTTTTCTCTCTTTTATTTTTTTTTAAATATATTAACAAGGGAGTCATAACAAGTATTTATAGACACCTAACTTTTATCCCCCCCAGTAGAATAGCTTTCATGGTATTTCTCCAACCTAATCTTTGACTCCTTTAGTTTTACCGATATCTTTGCTTTGTTTGTGTAAACTTCTGGTGATCTTATTAATAGGGTGATATTTCTCACTATTTTTGCTTTTATTTCTGTCTCTCTGAAGAGATGATGCATTTCAAATGTGTTCCAATCCTGACTGTTGTTGTTCTAGGATTCTGCTGCCACTCCACTATCCCTTTACAGATAGGGATGTAAGTTTGCAAGTTCTTTCATTCAGTTTTCTGAGATTCTTATATTAACACAGAGCTGATAATTTCTTGCTGACCACCTTCTCTATCTTATTATCGTTCCTGAGGATCTCAGTGACGGTAGTGTTTGCGTTCTTCCTGGTGACCATTTTCTGTTACTGATACTCTCTATCTGCTACTGTTCCCTTATGCAACAGCTTTTCTCTTATCTTATATTGATACCACGACTGGCAATTGCCTTCACCACTTTCTCATACCCAGTTCTTCTCCCATTTGCTAATCTCCATTACCTTGTCCTAATCTTCAAAGACTGAAGACAGTCTGGTGGTCCTTTCCAACTTCTACTTTCCTATGATTCCATCGTCCAAACCTCAGTTGTCTTCATCATCTTTTCAGTCTTGACAGAATCTTAATTAATTCTTCAGAGAATTTCTCAGTGTGATGTTTTCCAACTGAAAAGGTTATTCATGATTTCCCAAGTCTTTCAAGCAGTTCTGACTCATGTAGCACACTTTTTCAATCTCCAGATTCACTGCAGCTACAGGACTCTTCATTTTTCTTAATAAACAGTCAACAGCCATGCAGTTCTGACTGGTACCTGTGGATTTCAGCCTTCCTTGTTCCATCCACCTCAAGACCACCTTGTCTAAGACAGTCTTGTGTGTATTCCTGAGTTAGCATCAATACCCTTCAGCCTAACCAAACAATTGCCACAGTCTTACCGATTAAAAGTCTCTAAAACTTTTTATGTTACTAAAATAAACAAAAGGAAAACCTTAAAATTCCATTTCCTTTAGTCCAATGTAAATGAACATTTCATGTACTTCTGATGCAAAGCAAAAGCACTCCTTCACTTGACAAAAAGTCCTACTCCTTCCATTAGACTGATCTTGAAATGTGCAGGAGTCTGTTTGCTCCTCAGGACTTGATCCCAAGTAAGACATTTGGATGATTCCAGGCATGCGCCACTGCTGCTGTCTTCCAAGAAAGTGGGCCAACTGCTTTTGCATGACTCATTAATGGAACAGGCCCCTTACCTGTTACGCTATTGTTCTTCTTCCTTCTCAGACTCCAGTACCTGAATATATCACTTTCATCTTCCTGCTATCTCAAGAGTTGGCTGCTCTATTTTTATTAATAATCTCCCTTCACCTTTTTCTTCTCCCCCATCTTTCCCTTTGAACTAGCGTGAGTGAAAATAACCTTACAAAGTCTCTATGTAAGAAACTCTTAAATCAATGAGAACTCTACAGGAATAGAGAATTATTTAATCATCCAAATGTTATTTGGCTGATGTTAAAAAGTCAGCAGGAGGATCTCACAACATTAATTTTAATCACTTGTTTAATAATTCTTCAAAAGAGTGTCTTTTATACAAAACCTGTTTGCACAAATCCCCTTGGTGTTTGGACACAACATATATCCGAACATAACTAAACTTGTATTTAAAATTTAACAAATGTGATAGATGTCTCTTGGGGAGGAGCAGCTGGACTTCTGGATGTAAAAGCTGTGAGTCCTTATTGCCTGAACTAAATGACCTAGCTTTCCTAGCTCAAAGGCTAGATTATATTAAAAAATGATTTGTAGTCCAGTCACTACGGAGGGACTGAAAATCTCACTAATTGTGGGCTACGTGCATATTCACATGTTTTCCTTTATTATTTGTATTTGGTAACTGCCTGGTCTGAGCAGGCTGGTCTGAGTACGGCTTCAAAAATCTGTTTAGTTTTTACTCCAGAAAGATCATTCATTTTGACCTTCTTTCTAAGTGGTTTGGAGGAGTCTGCACTTAACTTTCTACCTTAGACACAGCTCCAAACCAAATCCACTGATCCAAAAATCAGTTTTATGGAAAAACACACTGAGGAGATGAGTCAGAGATGGGAAGACCCTATTAGGGCATCCTCCAGCCATTACATTCATGCATACATTCACTTGAGGAAAACGCCTGGAGCAGAAAATTGCACAATATAGATTTATAAAGTTCCTGTATGTAGTAGTAAACAGGCAGGATTTAAACTTAAAACTGATAAAAGGATATACTTTGTTGCACATGCATAATTAACCTAGAGAGCTCCTTGCCTCAAAAATATCACTGAGGCCTTAAAGATTACCAGAATTTTTAAAAGGATTAAACATTTATATGGATAATGAGAGCATTCACATTTGCATGGAATTAGATTTATTTCTTTAAAAAAAATAAGTGACAAATTGTCTTATATCAGGAAATAAAACAACAGGTAGCCATTGGGAAGAAATTTCCCCTTTCAGGAAAGTTACTGCATAATTGTTCATTTCAACTTCTTTATGAGCATGTGGTTCTAGTCACTGACAGCAGCAAGATGCTGGACTACACACAAATATTGCTTGATCAAGAATAGCAATTAAGAGGCTCCTATTGACCTGTGTTAATGACTGCACAGGTACTACGGTGGAAAAAGAAATGTTTTGCCATTCAAATTTGATCATAAGGAGATAAAGGTGGCATACAGACATAGAAATATTTTATAAGGAATTTCTGCTTCTTTTGCAGCAAGGAATGCTTCTGGATAGATGTTTCAGGGAATATTTAATGAGTGAGTGGCATAGAAATAAAATTATTGGCATGAACAAGTTAATGACCAATTAAGTACAAAAACAAAACTAAATTACTTGCATTGGTACCTAATTTAAAACTGTGATTGTAATCCAGGTAATGGAGCTCTGCTGGAAGTGTTCTGAGCACTCCCCTAACAAAAAAGTCATTACCGACTGGCCTGCTGCTTCATATAATTGCTGTGATAAGCCACTGCAAATATAATTGGCTTTAGCTGAAAAATATTTCATCATAAAGCAAGAAAAACAGTTGTACTTTGATTTATGTATTTATAGCAACTTAAGGAAGATCATTAACACGTTTAGTTTCCAGACATTTTACTAAGCCAGAACGTATAATGAAATGCAGAAAGGATCTTTAAGAAACAATACACTTTTCCTTGAATTATATTCCTTTTGAACACTGAAATGACTTAAATAAGCACATTTAGTCTGTTAAAGCCAAAAGGGATTTCAGATTTATTTCTGTACTCTTTTTGAAAGTTTTGCTATTATAGTACAGTCTGAGAAGCTTGCTAGTCCTAAACAGACTCTGACGAATTGTGTATATTTCCTATGCTTTCATGGATGTTCAGTATCATGCTCTATTCTCTTGCTTGTCTAGCTCAAACAAACAAGGATTCACAGCAGTGATAGATAAATATCTTAAAAATACTGAGTGTGAATATTCAATGGAAAACCATAAACCCCAGAATTTTATTCTCTTGATTAAGACCCCCAATTCCCATTCTTCCAATGCTTGTTCTAATGAATAAGTTTATCAGTGGGAGCTTTCCTAGAAACATTCATTTTCAATTGAGTATTAAGCATATTCATGACAAGCTCATTTTAAAAAGTGTGTACACTGGAAACCTAATTATAAAGAGCTGCAGTCAGCCAGTCATGAAATAAAACATGAAATCATATAACATGTGACTTGTGTGTCCAATCAAATCTAATCAAAGCCATTTAAAAAATCACTACTGGCTACCACAATTAGCAATTTAGCTAGACACTTTTGTGTGTCCCTATTTCTCTATTGGCATATATACAGATACTGCATATGCTCCTTGCCATTCCAACGGAAAATTGTATAGTTTGCATATTTGGATCTCAGAGCCTCAAAATTTCAACTAAATAAATAAATAAGTAAATACATAAATAATTAAACAAAGCAACCAATCATATGTGTGTTTTGGGGGAAGAAATCTTGAAAAAATATGCTGGCACTCATTATATTTCCCTTCATTAACCTGGCTCTGGTTTTATTGTTCATAGGAACAAATCTACAGCATAAATTGAAGGAAGTAAAATTGATAAATTACAACTTAGGGAAGAGATATATAACATGATGTTGTGTGTAGGCTGGTTGACACCTTTATCACGAGTCTTCATGCATTTTGACAGGGAAATTACTGCACTTTGATTAATTTAAAAAATATTTTTCTACTAATTTATTTATTTAAGTAAAATACTTTTTAAAGTCATTTTTTCCTAAGCATTCTTTTACAACACTTTAATATTATTTTGAAGCAAAAATTCAGAAATCTTAGAAGTGTTTTTGTAGATTATAGGTGTCAATGTCAGCTAAGGCTTTTGATAAAACTTTATAGAATTTTTTACTAGGAGCTTATAAAATTCTTCATAATAACCTGAAAGGTACATCTGGCCTAGTAATTCAGCCCAGTCTTGCAAACCCTTTGGAGCATGCTGACCTTTGAGTATGAAAGAAGTTCAAGTTCCACTGACACTAATGGATTTTGGATCAAACCATAAAAAGAGCAGCCATCCAAAGTAGCACCTCTCATCACCAGAGAACTGCATCTGTTCACTTCCTATATCATTAGCACAAAAAGCCAACCATTCATAAAGGTTACAATGTCATTGTGAAGAAATTCAGGAGTCACTGATACTGCCTTATAATCAGTGTGTCTTTGGAAATATTAAATCATCCACTGAGTTAACAAGTGGTCTGATCTAGTGCTTCATCCCGTGTATAATGTGGTAGTACTACTTGATATTTATGTTCTTTTTTGGGCAGAGAAAAAGCAGAAGATAGGGAATAAGTCTGATTATTTTAAGTTGAAAATATTGAAGTTGGTCTCCTCTGCTAAGAAGTAAAGATACAGTGGAGGAAAACATATCCTCTTCCCATTGGAAAGAATATAGGCATTTTAACGTTAGAACATCTGTGTTTGAAATGCCAACTTTCTCTTACTATGGATTTGATTTCCTTAGAAACAGTAACATTTTCATAATGCAAGTGATTCTTTTCCACTGAACTATTGTACTGGGTCTGGCTGGAGTGGAGTCAATTTTCTTCACAGCAGCCCATATGATGCTGTGTCTTGGATTTGTGACTAAAACAGTTTGGTAACACACCAGTGTTTTGGTTGTTGCTGGGCAGTGTTTGCACAGTGTCACGGTGTGTTGTGTTGACCTTGGGTGGCCACCAGGTGCCCACCAAGCCACTCTATCACTGCCCCTCCATTGAAAATACAGGAGAGAAAAATACGACAAAAAGCTTGTGGGTTGAGATAAGGACAGAGGGATCACTTATCAGTTACTGTCATGGGCAAAACAGACTCGACTTGGGGAAATTAATTTAATTTATGACCAATCAAATCAGAGTAGGATAATGAGAAATAAAACCAAACCTTAAAATCACCTTCCCCCACCCCTCCCTTCTTCCCCGGCTCAAGTTCACTCCCAATTTTCTCTACCTCCTCCCCACAAGTGGTACAGGGGGACAGGGAATGGGGCTTGTGGTCAGTTCATTATGCGTTGTCTCTGCTGCTCCTTCCTCCTCACACTCTTCCCCTCCTCCTCATGGGGTCCCTCCCACGGGAGACAGTCCTTCATGAACTTCTCCAGCGTGGGTCCTTCCCACAGGCACTCTAGCATAGGTCCTTTCCACAGGGTGCAGTCTTTCAGGAACAGACTGCTCCAGTGTGGGTCCCCCAACGGGGTCACAAGTCCCACCTGAAAATCTGGTCCAGCATGGGCTCCTTTCCCGTGGGCTGCAGTTCCTGCCAGGAGCCTGCTCCAGCGTGGACTCTCCGTGGGGTCACAGCTTCCTTCAGGTGTCTCCACTTGCTCGAGCATGAGGTCCTCCATGGGCTGCAGGTCGGTATCTGCTCAACCATTAACATCCATGGGCTGCAGGCCTGCTTCACCATGGTCTTCACCATGGGCTACAGGAGAGTCTCTGCTCTGGTGCCTGGAGCACCTCCTCCCCCTTCACTGACCTTGGTGTCTGCAGAGTTGTTTCTCTCACATATTCTCACTCCTCTCCTCCAGCTGCTGTTGTGCAGCAGTTTTTACCCCTTCTTAAATATGTTTTCTCAGTGGTGTCAACAATGTTGCTAGTTAGCTCAGCTTTCGCCAGCGATAGGTCCATCTTGGAACCGGCTGGAAGTGGCTCCATCTGATACGGGGACAGCTTTTGGCATCTTCTCACAGAAGCCACACCTGCAGCCCCCTCACTACTAAAACCAGGGCTTTTTCTTTTTCTCTCTCCCCCCACAACAAGTAGGCTGGAGGTGGTCAAGCATCTGGGTGGGGGCATAGCCAGGACAGCTGACCCACATTGGTCCATACCATATAATGTCATGTTCAGGAACAAAAACTGGGCTAGACAAAGAAGGCGGCGAGGGTTTTGTCTTCCACGGTGGCTGTGGGTCAGACACTGGCTAGGGATTGGTCTGCTTGTGGGAGGTGGTGAATGATTCCCTTGGCATTTTTTTTCCCTCTTTCTTTCACTTATTAAACTATCTCTACCTTGACCCATGAGTTGTATCGCTCTTGCTCTTATTCTTTCCCCAATCCCATTGGGGGAAAAGGGGCAGGGAAGGAGTGAACGGCCTTGTGCGTGCTTAGCTGCGGGCCAGGGTCAACCCACCACAGCTACGTACTTGATAAAGTCATAGTTATTGTATAAAGTCTTGTGGCATAAAAACTTGCAGTCAGTTCTCCAGAATAAATGAACTGAAATGGTCTGAAGTTATCAAGGAGAACATGTTGCTGCTGGCATCTCAGTAGGCTGATACCTGATGGGTTACATGATGACATCTACTAGGCACACATAGCTGGAAGAGCACTGCCTGATAGCACTCTGCATGAGAAGAGGAAAGATCTCATCAACCTGTGGTCTCAACTAGCAGAACTGTCATGCTTAAGAAGTAGGTACCGCAGTTTTCTAAAGTAAAGTTCAACAAACATGATATGAACAGATAATGTCACTGTATTTCTCTATTTTGAATTAAACCCACAGAATTCAGTTGTTCCTTAACCTATTCACCTGACTCTGTGTAACCTATTTAGACATAAAATTGTAACTCAGGAGGTAGTGACGCAGCTGGAGTTTTGATCACTGCTGTGTGTTATCTATAAACAGCATCAGAAAGAAACTTCACCAAAAATCAGTGTCAACCAAAAGAGCTTAACCTTTACTGTGTTGCTCAAGTTTTTTAAGGTAGAATGAACCATGGTGTTGTTTCTGTGTAATACTCCAAATATACAAATCCATCTAGAAATTTGCCTTCCCAATTTGATGCTTCATTTGGGTACACAATGTGTTCACCCACACAAATCTGTGGTCTCCAGAAATTGTTTAATGGACATAAAATCTTTCTCCTAATGTTTCTGCCGAGAAGAAGCTACTACTGCCCTTATGAAAAATCTCATGAAAAAAAAAGAGGAAAAAAATCTGTCTATGCAAAGTCTGTACAATGCAAGTGCTCTGTCACTGAGTATTGTTGTCCAGGTCCAGAGAAATTTAGGAACCCATTGACCTCAGTTCTTTGTTACAATGTTTCTCAATCCCTAGAGTGTTGTTTATTCTCCGCTTCATTAGAAAAGAAAATAATTTAAGACTGTTCCTGACCTAGCTTTTTGAGGGTTTTATTGGGACAATGATGCATGAGAGAATTCCAGCAAAATGGAATGAGGGATTCTAGGATGAGAATAGGTCACTGTGAGGTGGACACACTAAGAATTAGCAGTACCCTCTCACTGATGCATGAACTTAACGCATTGAACAGTGCAGAAGAGTCGATAATAAGATGAAAGGGAACCTTGCTTTACATTGTTATGCTATTTTTGCTACCTTTCAAAAGTGGATTTTGTTTTTGCTTGCTAAATTTCAGCTAGCAATTCATTAATGAATTAGAAGTTTACTTATTAGGCATGTCTTTAACAGATCTGAGATCAGTGCAGGTTATCTACATCACAATACAGGAAATAAACACTCTTCTTTCAAGCTAAGGACTCTAGTGTTTATTTTCTGTGAAGGAAAATAATGTACTGATGATTATGTTTTACAAAACTAAAATAATTGGGAGAATGTTCTTCATGGCTCTATATGTGTGTGTGTTGGGAACATAGTTACCAACAGGTTGATTACAGCTTCTGGTATTTAAAACTCTAAGTGTTTCTGCACTTGCATGGATTTGAACAATTTAGGTATTGCTCTAAATTATGACTGTTGTCTGTGATTCCCCAGGGGATCACACTCTAGCTGGGAATTACCAAAACAAGTCTCACTCCATCTCCAGTTTGCAAACAATCTGATCACAGATAGGGAAACCATATATATGCTATCCTAAAGAAAAAGAAAAGCTATGAGGGATGGCTACGCAGGTAATCTGGTGTGCTAATACAACCCCACCTTCAGTAAAATTGTAATGGCTGACAACAGCAGAAAATCTAGTCCCAAGAATTCAACGCCATGGAAAATTTTCAATTTGATTGAAATATGCAGTCACATATTTCACACATTAAAAAGTCATTTGTGCCCAAACTATATGATTTCAACAACTCAGGTCCTACATTTCAGGATGAATTTGCAGGATTTTTTTTTTTTTCCCTCTTTTAGTATGGCACAAAACTTAAACCACTGTAAATACATGTTTTCTTTTTAACTTTCATTCCAACTGATTCTTGCTGAAATCTTTCTCGCATTTTCAAAGAATCCAGAGAAACCTGGCCCAAAAATCCTCCTTTCAGTACCTTAAAAAAATAGACTTTCCTCCCCACTCCTGCCCTCTCCTCTTCTCTCCATTCACAGGTTTAAAATAGCAGGCTCAGTGATATTGAGCAACTTTGTCTTTCTCTCCCTTTTTCTCGACTTTCGGTGTGTTATTTTCCCTGAATACAAATTGCTATCACAAAGATTTTTACTAAGATTGAAAAAGTTCTACATATTAGTCCAGAACTGGAGTTTCCACAATTGTTGCCTGAAGAATTTCCAGTTTATTTATCTTTCCCCCTGCATTGTCTAAGGGCCTTGTATTGTTTCAGTATCCGTGAAATCATAATTCCCCATTGTCCTTCTCAGCCCCGGCAGAGCCTGTGGAATGTTCAACCTCTCGTCAATTGAAGGGAAGAAATATTTCTTCCCCATTATGCACCTCCACAGTTCCAGAATCAAAGTCTTTCATCATCAAAAAATCTGAGTCTCTGCCTCTTGCTATGGATAGATTGAAATCCAACACTTTCAGATGGGCTTTTGGCAGAGTGTTTGCTTAGCTTCTTGCTTCTGTTACTTTATTTCCCATTATAAAGCACCGTGAGATATCCCGTATGAATAGCACTGCATAAATATTGCTGTTGTTCTTGAACCAGCATTAGGCTCCATGGGTGCCAAGCCATGGTAACACACGGAGTTTTCACAGTTCAGTACCCAGAGTCACATTTTTGTAGGGGAGAGTTCTAAATGATGCATAGTTACCAGTTCCCTGAAAAGTGACTGGTTGCCAAAAAAACCCCTTAAATTAAAGTAACACATATGGTCATGAAATATTTTCCCGTTTTTAAACTCGTTTAGTGATTAAATAGTGATGATTTAATTTCATGAGCTTGAAAAATGCAAAAATAAGCTCTCCTTTTTTTAAGAATCTTGACTTTTTATGGCATTGACAGTTCATTGTTCTTTGCCTATACTATTTTTGCCAGTTCAGATAAGACAAAGACCATATTAGCCTAGATAAAGAAGGACAAGATTAAAGAATCAGCTATATCTCATTTCTTCTGCATTCTTTTTCAAAAAATAGTAATGTATTCTTGTGCTACTGGTACAATTCTTTCTACTAAACAAGTTTCTGTATTCACTTATATGTTCCTCAGATCAGGCAACTCTTTTAACACGAGTAGATTGACTAGTTACAATGCAGCTGTAAGAACCTAAATCTCACATTTTTAATACCTTCTATGAAATATAAACTTATATAAAGAAACCCCAAAATCAAAACCAACCAACCAAAACAAAAAACCCCAGTAAAATATTAAGCAGCCAGGCATTTGAAATGTGCCTATTAAAAAAGAAAAAAAAAGTGTTGTCCCCTTGACTATGGACATCTGCAACACACATGGACTACTCCTGAAACATTATATTTTAATGTGCACTTTTGATCTCTCCCGCTACAGTCTTCTTTACAATAAGTTAAGGGTCTGAGAAGATTAATGATTACTTCTCTAGCCTTAGGAAATCCTCCTGTGGTAGAGCTGCACACTCTGTAAAAACCTACGTATTTGCATCTCTGGTGTCACTGTTACCCCAGTTAGATTACTTCCATGGGACAAAATCATATGGAACAGCCCAGTTGTTGCTCTGAGCCACGTCTAGACTGATGATGATGTTGAGACAGTTTTATATACTAGGAGTCTGGAAGGATAACTGCTGCAATAGAGAATACGTTGTGATCGGTAACAGTAATCTTTGTCATACGATTATAAAAGAGTCAATGGACTGAGCAGAAAAAGTACAATCACACAACAGCCAGAATCTAAAATGTCGTGTAGTAAATATGGTTTGCTTTTCTATTAGTGTTTGTCTTAATTGTTCTTAAAAAAAAAAAAAAAGAAGACGAGGAAAAGCAGATGTAGTGAGACAGTGGATGTAGAGGATTGCATTTTTTATAGGTAAATTGAAAGCAATTGAGATAGTAGTATATATTCCATGAAAAGGGAAATATTGAATTAATTGAATGAGTTATTTGTTAAAAGTTTTTTACTGGCTAACTCCAACATACTTCATAAGATCCAAAGAGAACTTCAAATGCTGCTTCAACACAAGCTTAACCCTTGTCCTTTAGAGAAATCTTCTCTTCAGGTATTCAGATCACTTCATGAAATTCAGATTCATAGGTTACTGCAGTGACTGAGGTGTTTTTCCCCTAATTTTGGGGGTACGCTGTATGGGTTACTAGCCATCTGGCTGATTCTCTACACTTGGGACCTGATCCAATAATTTCAGCTTGTGTCAGGTAACACCGTGAATGCTACGATAGCTGGTGTTGTTTTAAGTCAGTTTTGCTATGGCATAAATGCCTGTGCAAAGTGTTAAACCACACAAAGTGTTAAACCATACAAAGTATAAGACAGTGCAAAATCATTTTCTATATCTTCAAACCTTCTAAAGGTGTCCATTATTATACTTATTAAGTGATAAACACAAGTATTTCCATACATATATTCATCTTTCCATATTATTGAATTTTTTGAAACAGCTGCATATTCCTCTTGTATGTATATCAGCTTTTCTTTATATCTTTAAGTAAAGCTCTATCAAACACATCCTCACAGTCTATTGCAACCACCTGTTAAGTTTAAGCTTGATGGGATAATCACTGGTGTTACTTCTGCCAGTCATCCTTGAAGACTGTTTAGTCAGTCAATTGAAACTGGTAAAAAGATGTGGGATTTAAAAAGATACACAGGTAGTGCCTGCTTTAATAGGAAGACACCCTTTTTAATAATTTAAATATCTGTAATTTAGGTATCAAAGAAAGCAGTTTATTTTCACCTGAAATACAATTTTTTGAACAGGAGAACCAAAAACTTTCATCTGAAAAGTTGAGATTAGCAGAGAGTAATTTATTTTTATATCCAGGGAATTGATATGATAGTTTAGGGAAAATATTTTTGAACTGATGGGTGAAAGTAGGAAACATTTGTACCTTTCATACAGAAGTCATGACTATATGCATTTGGATGTCATGGTCACTGGTGTAATCCATAGGTGCCTTTAACTCTAACCAACTAAGTCCAAATAAACTTTCTTTTTTTTCACTGCAAGGAAACAATTATCTCAAGGGTTGATCCTTCCCTCTTTAAGACTCATTTGTGAGATAAGGTAGATAAATCACTCTCCAGATGTGTCTATTTCTTGTAATTGATTACAAAAGGAAGTGATCGCCTCAGACTTAGAATTCTGATTTTCAGATACAATAAGTCAGTTGAAATTAATTCCACCCAAAGGAAAGAAATTCTAGATTTGTGATTTCAAAAACCTAACCAACTTATTCTCATGTGCTGAAATTAAATTCTTCTCTTACCTTATTCTTGTTGCATTTCTACACGTTCATTATACCAGCATCAAGGACAGATCAGGCTAAGAACATCTGAGTTTCCATCAGTGGGACACTATTGAACACAAACACAGCATTCCATCTCTGTATGTGATACTACTGTAGGAAATTCAGGCATTATTTCTCCCTATATTATTTGTCTTTCCCTTCTTCATAATGGGTAATTTGTTTTAACTGTCTTTAGGGTGAAATTCTAAAACTCAGCATATCTTTGTAGTGTTTGAAGAAAGAAGAGGATTTTAATCTGTTCCAAAACGAGAACTGTTTCCATTCTGATTTGTATGGTTTGTCTTTTGGGGTTATAGAAATGTAACACGCTTTGAAAAGTCTGTAATTTCACCATAATAAAGGGAATTTTTAGTATTTGCATTTTAAGTTATGTCAAGGGTTCCCAGAGTAAAAGAGTGGATATGAAATCTAAGTAAATTAATTAAAGTTCCTTTAGGAAAATGATCCACATTTCCCCAGAGAGATTAAAAATACAAAACCATCCAACAATTTTAAAATAAGAAACTCCAGCTTGGTGGTAATTTAAAATTTAATAGCATATTTTGAGAGTAAGTACTTTAGTGGAAACAATGTTCAGTAACAAAATACATAACTAGGTTTGTCGTGTGTTAACGTGCAAAATCCTCACCTGGGACACATTTTCTTATCAATAAAGCAGAAATTAACAAGTCAGTAATTGGCACTCTGAACTTCATTAGTGTATAGCTCACCAACAGTCTACCTCAATATCTGCAGGTCAGGAGACACCACTGTAGAACAATACCCATTTCTTATGCAGGTTTTAAGTGAAAGTATATGCAACCTTGCAATAACATTCACCTCTCTATTTGCGTACGTAAGGTTGGCTCCCAAGACCATTTTCATCTGGTCACAGAGAACAGATCTGTCTTTTGTAGAGGTAGAAAATGAAAATTACTCTATTGGAGAAACTCCTGGGAGAAATACTGCATATTTTTTAGCTTCAAAATAGTGCAAAGAACCACCAAGTTGCAGAAGGGCAGAGATGCAGAGGGGCAGGGCAAGAAAGGAAGAAAACAGAGAAAGAGAGAGAAAGAAAGCATGAAAATGAAAGAGAGAAAGAGAAAGGGAGAGAAAGAAGGAAAGAGAGAAAGATAAAAAAGAGAAAGGGGAGAGAGAAAGAAAGAAGAAGAGAAAGAGAAAGGACAAAAGACAGAAAGAAATAAAGAGAGAAAGAGAGAAAGAGAAAGAGAGAAAGAGAGAAAGAAAAGAAGGAAGGAAGGAAGAAGGAGAGAGAAATGGAAAGAAAGAGGTTGAGCAAGAGGAAGAGGAAGAAAGATAAAGAAAAGCGGGTTATACAGTGCCTTGTAGTGTTTAGATTACAGCTTGAATTGTTTTTGTTTTGCTGATACTCATGAAAGAAGAATTTAAATACCATATTTTTAATTATGTTATTCAGATTCAAAGAAACATTTTTTTTCTTGTTTAATTTATTTCTATTAGTGAAGTCCATAGCAAGAAAACTTTCTTGAATAATTGAACACATATTCTACACTGAATTGTAAAATATTGTCATGACTGTGATGAAATTCAGTACAACGGAACTTTAATTGTGAGAATTCAGGGAAGTTTTGGGTGGTGGTTGGTTTTTTTAGTTTGTTTATGTGGGTCTTTTTTTGCTGTCTGATCATGGGTTTTTCCTTATTTCTTTAGTGTAATTCTTATTTGAGTAGAAAACTGTTCTGTTTATACTGAACAAGGATGGGGAAGTTAGGTTTCTAATTTCTTAATACGGACATAATTCTCAGAAGACAAACATAGCCATATATACTGCCAAAATCAAATAGCAGGTAAGGCCCAGTGAGAAGAGTAGGATTTGCTTCATGATAGTTTTAATAAAAGTTGTAAATAATTGTAATTATTTCAGAAGAGAAAAAAGAGAGAAGGATCTGTCACTGAAAACAGTTTGTAGAAAAATACAACTGCAAACTCCACCATTAAGACTCTGGATATGTTAATAAATAAGACAGTCCAGGGACTCTTTGAACCTCAGGCTAATTGGCACAGCATAGCAGTTTTCTTTACAGTTAAGCTCTCTTACCCTCCTAAATAGACCAGCTGTGTTCAAACTGCTATAGAGAATGATCTTTGGCTCAGGCTTTGTCTGGGAGAAAGTTAGCCGGTCTTAACAATGACATGCTAGGGACTGTGCTAGCAATTTTGTAGTATAGGTGACTCCATGCCAGTGCTCAGGTGCATGCCATGTCCTATTAGATTAACTGTTACAGAAGTATCTCAAAAACACAAGTTGCTTGGCTGACAATACTTTGGTTGGATACCTACCCACAGTGATATCTACAAGGCTGAATACTGCAGGTCTAGACCTATGTAAGTTTGAGTCCTGACAGAGTTGACAAGTCTGCCAGGGCACTTATATGCAAATCTATTTTATCTATATTTAAATTAAAGTTAGGGTTGTATTTACCCTATTTCTTTACGCGGACAAAAGAAATATTTTTTTTTGCTGAGGGCAGTGTACACATAGCTGGGCTAAATCATGTTTTGAAGTCTACGTTTGTTTAAAATCTAAAACAGCTTTCTCTGATTTTTGTGTCTCAGAGAAGTGACTAAAGTAAATGGGACCTATCTGGTCCCTGGCAGTCTCTTTCCTTCTTGAATATTCCATGAATCTAACTGTTAAATGGTTCATAGTCCTACTTCAGATTTTTTATTCAACAACTAGTGTAAAAGAAAAAAAAAAAAAAGAAAATGTAATTGTGTATATTACCTTGTAATTACCTCTGTGTAGTTTCCACTCCATTAAATCTCTTTATACGACTCAGAAATTCTTCTCATTTCTTGAAACTAATCAAGGTGGAACTTTGACACTAATGAAGGCACCTGTTCTGCTTCAGTCCAGTTTCCCTAGATGGTGCCTAGAAAGGAACAAAAGAGATTTTAGTCTTCTAAAAAATTACTTATAGTGACAAATGTAAGAAAATATTCAGCTTATTCAGAAGCAGGTTTTAGAAGTTGAAGAAGATACCTATGGCAGTGATGGGTGATTAATTCAGCAGAAGCAAAAGATGGAATAAATTCAAAGATTGAAAACAGAAGTTAAGAAATTCATGCAAGAGTTGCAGTACCAGTTTTTTAATAGTAAGATAAATAAAACACTACAATAACTTGCAAAGGAATATGGGAAAACACTTTCTGTTGGAAACGTAGTATTTTCAAATGTTGTAACCTCAGTTTTTCTGGATGAAGTTGTAGCAGTTGGCATGGGTTGGGCCTGGTTGACTATAGTGTTAGCGAATGAACTTTTGTTCTCTAGTTAGGAAAAGAACTTTAGGAAAAGGAAGTAGCCTAATTTAAGAATGGAGGAGCACCTCCAACATAAACAACCTGTCAATCGATGAGAAAGCTGCGAACACATGGACAACCTTCCAGGGTGCAGATTTTGAGCACCAGTGATGGCAACAGCCAGGTGTTAAGCACCACAGGAACTTCAACGGGTTGATTAGGAATCACATTTTCTCTATCTGATCCTACCAATGATGGTATCCAGACAGAGAATGGAGCAAGAAGCCTGGGGACCCCATGGGCCAGCTCCAGGACCACACACTGCATGGCAGGGACCTCAATGCTGACCTGCCCAACCTTCCTCCCAGACTGTGCGATACCTCCTGCAGGACAGGGAAGTCACGTAACTCCTAAAATTGTGCATTTATCTATGGTTAAAATGTCTTGGTGTCAGAAGTGGGGTAAAGATTACATGAATAGATTACAGATAGCTGTGGGAAGGGGAGCAAGAAAGAAGACCATCTGGTCACTGGATGGGAGGATGAACGGCACCTCTTAACATGATGTTTAACCCAAACGTATGCCCCTATTGGAAGGTGAGGGTAGAGAATCCTGGGGTATTGGGAAACCAACTTCAGGAAGGGTTCAACCTGGATAAGGGGAACAGGCAAAAATGTACATCCTTAGTGTGGGGTTGTACCTTTGCATACAAGATTTTAGTGGAAAAAGTACAGAAACTGGAGGAAGAGAAGGATGATCCAGAAAACAAAGCAAGTGCATCAGAAAATAGTAATGACTTGTTAAAAGAAACTCTGAGAACTACCCACCAAGACTGTGATATAGAGCAGAAAAATACACAGAGAGCAGTGGTGGAGCTGCCCCAAAGTGGAAGTGGCTGCCAAGTGAAAAGGGCTATGTTCTTGGGCTCAAAGGTCACTGTAGCCATGTGCTCCACTGGGACCTGGAACATTGGAATGGGGACATCTGGTCTTCCTTTTTCTCCTTCTCCTCCAACAATAAGGGAGTTGGTTGACTCTACAGAAGGGGGCAGCCACCATCACAATCATTAAATAACAAAGGTAGAGGTGGGGCAGATGTGTTGGCACTAGGAGCCGGCTGAGGCATATGACCAGGGGGACAGGACAAGGTGCTCAGGCTTCTGTGACGCAGCCTGAGTGGCCACAGTGGCATGTCACCACTCACGCCTGCACCCTAGCAGGGTTGTGAGAGCTGGGGGGGGGGAGCGATCACACGGTTGCTGCAGCGCAGGGAGCTCATGTAATTTGTAAAACTGCATACATGTCTGATTAAATGATCTGGTATCCATGTCTACTCAGTCTCCACACTGTCATTTGGTCTTGAACCATGACAGAGGTGGCAGGGGTATGTGTCTCCTCCTGACAGCAGTGCTTTGTGATGCTGCAGCAGAACATAGCTATAAAGCTTTTACCACTTTCCACTTTTACTCATTATTAATATTTTTGGGTCTAGTTACAGATTAAAAACAAATCACTATGTTAATGACATGACTGCCTTATCTGAAGAGTTGGTGAAGCTGAATGGCGATTTTAGTCTCTTCCACTCTTTGGTCAAAATTTATTCCAGTGCCCTGAACTTTATCAGATAAGCACCAGCTTGCATTGGGATCCCTCCAAAGGCAAATGTCAGAAATAAAACTCTTAAAGCACTATGCAACCAGATCTAAAATCTCGAACCAGACAGCTTGAACTAGGCACCCAGCATTTGCCTGAAGTCAGGCGAGGTGAATCCATCCTTGCTTAGATGCCTCAGTTGATTGCCTAAAAGTGGGTGGAAGCAATCTCAAACTTGGTATCAATGAAACTCTTTATTTTGAAAAAGAGTTATTTTCAATAACCTAGTGATTATTAAAAGATTATTCTGTCATCACAGAGCTTTCCTCTCCCTATGTCTCTATTGTGAATTTAGAACAAAGACCACCATACAACTCCGACAAGAAATCCCAAGGAGCTCTTAGGAATACAGAGTGGAGATTAGAGCATGGGTTGGGTGCAACTTAGTGGGGCCCATGGCTGGGCAGGGCAGGGCTGTGGTGAAGCCGGAGACTGGCATGCCTTCAGCATCACTGAGGCAGGGACTCATGGACCTGGGCTGAGCTGAAATGGGGTTCCTGGGCCAATGGGCAGGGTTTGGGGGGAGGCCCAAGGGAAGGGCACGACTAGTCAGCACCAGTGAGGCCCGTTAGAGCATTTAGGGCCCTGATAATTTTTGTTAATGAAAGTTGTACTTGCAGAGCAAATATGGGATGATAGGCATGGAAAGGAACCTTAAACTAAGTTTCAGGGTGTGATCTTCATTGCACTGATTTTGTCTCATGCTTGTTTTCCCAAATGTATTTCGTGATCTCACACTGGAATAGTACAATAAAAGAACTTACATGTGTGACATTTTGCCTCTTGATACAGTTGCTTGAAAGTCTCTTTAAACTGCTTCCAACTCAAAGCTTCAATGTGGGGGCAGAGTACTTAGCAACTTCATCTGTAGCAGGTTTTTTTTTCTGAGAATGGCAACAAGGTTAGTAATGGAAGAGTTTTGTTGGTTTTTTTTTTCCTGTTGTTGCTGCTTGTATTATTTTTTCCATAGCACTTTATTCATTGACATTCATGTTCCTGTTAATGCTTCAGCAGAACTCAGAAGCATTCTTTGTAGTGCCAAAGCTGTCAAAGGAAGGTTAGCACTTCAGTGGAAACACAGCAGAAACATGGACAACCCAGAGATGATTTTCACAACATTGAAATAGTTAAACACTGATCGTAATGGCATGCCAATACAAAGTATAAATGGCTCACAGATTTGTGCTGAGTGCCTATTTATCAAGGAAGTCTGTCGGTAGAGGTAAGGATATGTGTGCCCACAGAACCTCTACTTGCCAATTTAATTCTATTGATTAATAGGTTTATCTACTTCTTTATTACCTGGAGGCATTAGATAATGTGAATTTAAAAAACAGAGCAGAGTAGGAGACTGTAGCCCCATCCATGTATTATGCTCCTTATTGTATCTTCAGGAAAGACCGTGTGTCAAAATCAATACAGGAAGCAAAATGCCACCAGAGAAACTCTGGGAGTAATTGTGCTTGAAGCAATAATAATTCTTTCTGTAACTTTGAGGAGTAGAGAGGAAATGTGGATATCATGCTCTATTTGCTAAAAATTGTCATTTTAGTCTTTACCCAATAAGTTTTTAAAGCTCACAGAGGCAGGGTGTATTTATGGAGCTAGCACTTTGCAGAAACCAGTGACAATTCCAGACGACACTTGGAATTTAAAAATCTCTTGGCCAAGAAAAATCAAACATTCACATTTTGCCTGATCCTCATTTAATGAAACAAGATGTTTAGAAAAAACTTTTTCTCTTTCACAGTCAGAGCAAGGACAGTTGTACCCAAAAGCTTTAAGGGAAACACAAAACTACATAACTCCTGTCAGTAAATGGCACATCAGGTGTTCCATAATGCCAGCTTCTTTAAAATGAAATATTTTAATTTTTATTTGAAGCTAAATGAACCACAGAAAATAATCCAATTGAAAACACATCAAAATAAAATACAGAATGGATTTTGCCTGCAAGCAGCACACAGCTCACTCTATATTCTAAATTTTGCCCCAAAAAGAAACTAGTTATCACTACATTCTATAGCCATGACAACAGCCTTGCTGTTATTTTTTATTAATTCATTCATCTGCTCAGGTTAAGGCATGCTACAAGTTAATCCACCGTGTAACTGAGTACGAGAGCTTCCCCATTCCATTGCTATGACAGACAAGGTTTTAAGACAATAAAACTCAGGGCATAGATTTCTCATCTGCAGGATGAATAGGTAAGAATATGTGAACTCTGAAAGACATCTTATGGTGCTGAAAAGTTGCAGCTTCCATTACTTTTGAGATTTCTTAATAGTAGTTACTATAGATTAGTGTCTTCTCAGAAGATTTTAAGACTTTCAAGAATGTTTTTGGAAAAAAACCCAAACAAACAGAAAAATCTTCACCCACTAAAAAAGCCTCTGACATTTGACCTTCAGAGCGCCAGTAAATCTTCAGTCATTTAAGAAATTCAAGGCCCTTCCAAGGTGTGGTTCACCTCATTCTAAAACAGAATCTGAAATACAGCTAATGAATGGCACCTCGGTGGTTCCTATTTCTCCTCTTTGACTATGAAAGAGCAGCTGATGGTGACTTTGACAGTAAACTTTAGACCTTTATGGTGAGTTTAATACCACCCAAGGAGATTCACTCTTTGCCAATAACACACACAATCACGGTTATGCCACATTCATCCTTTTTGGTGAAACAACGTAGACTCAAAATGGTGAGCCATGAAATGAGACCAGCAATCAAGTATCCAAACCTCCATTTTACACATTATTTGTAATATAACACTGACAATAGGAAAAGCTAGGGTTTAAAGTGGAGCAACAGAGTTGCTCTGTATTCCTCCCGTGGATTGGTTTTGAGATTTATGGGACCGCACAACTAACAAAATATATGTAACAGCATATTAACCAGTAAGAAAAGCACCCACTTGAAAAGGCAGTTGTCATCTGTTCCAGGTAGAGCTTAAGCATTTGCATTGAACATTCACTGTATAAAATGCAAACAGACATTACAGTAAGCTGTCTGCCTTAAGATATCCACCATAGCCTTTAAAGTTCACTTCTATGTTTTGTGGTTGTGGTAGGTTTTCTTGATCATCTATTTTTCTAGCATCCCTTTTAAAATCTGGACTGTAACACTATAAAGTATTCTAGCACGTGTCTCAGAGCACTGGCTTTCAGTATAAAATATTTTGTTTTGGCCTGGGTTACACAGGAAGTAAGTGTAGGCATCTTCCTAGTTAACCCCAAAACAAAGTTTTCACTTTCTCTAACCACTTGCTATATCTGCAGCTCACCATTAAGTTCCCCATTGTCTACCTGGTCTCTCTTGGCCTTCCCATACAAAACTGCCCTTTCTCTGAATCATCTCTGCCAAATTTCTTCTCTACTGCCAGAATTGCTTCAGTGTTGTTCACTTACGCACATGCCATTTGGCACTCAGCAAGATTTATCAGAATTTCCAATTTATTGGATGCCCTCTATTCTCCACTTGGCTTCCTCTCCTCAAATAATACCATGTTTCCATTTATAATCATACAGCCACAATGCAGAACAGTCTGACAAGAGCTTATGAGAAAAGAAAGGGAACAGCTGAGAGGAAACAGGATAAAGAACCTTATTGTGTATTAGTCTGCTACTCTTCTCTCCTCCTAGGCTTCCTATTCTGTTTGGTCAAGTCTTTCATGTCTGTGTATTCTATTTTATAGGGTCTGGGTTACTTTGCTACTTTAATAATTGGGGTTTTTTTTCAGTGTATTTTCTTCAAATAATACAGTATCTTCAATTTTCAGAGGGGCATGAATAAAAGGCCAGTTTAAACATCTGAAGCTCTTGACATTCTCTTCCAAGTCAGGAACATATGTACTCCAGGTAAGCATATGCTCACTAGACTTTCAAACCTGCCAAAGGCTTATATACAAGCAGATGTGTATATAAGCCCTCCCTGTTTGAAACTTTGTATCTTTCTTATATATTAACATGTGGTCTCAGTTTCTACAATACCATTTATGAGTGAACTTCTTTTAGTATCCCTAGCAAAGATACAGCCAACAGAGTCAATGATTTTTTATGTCCTGGTAAAACATACATTCATGTTCACAAACATGAATGTATTATTACTAGAATCAAAGGCTAATCGGCTCATAATCTATTTTTAAGATAAGCCATAATAAGCAGCCCTTCAAATGGAAGGAAGTCCATGAATAACAGCTTGTCATCTACCAAGAGCCAATAGTTATGTACTCAGGAATGACCTTAGTATGTTAATCCATTTTCAAGGAAAGCTGAACAGTCACCTATCTGGGCTGCCTCCAAGGCTGACCCATTTAATTTTCTGCCTGGGAGACATCTCAGCATTCTGCCTTCTCTTCCAGACCAAAGTGAATAGTTACTTGCCTGGGAGGTACTATACCAAGTTTGATGAATTGCCTCACAGGCTGACCCAAACCGATACCTGTCTGGAAGGCACTGTCTTTCTATTGACCTAATTATTAAGCAGACTGTAACAGTTACATACCCTAAGATGTGTAATGTAAATTATATCTAAAAGTGACTGTCTGTAGCTTTTGATTAATAATTCATATTTAAAGTCATCTTGATTTTTAAAAATAGCGGTGACTTTTCCTTCAGAAAAAATATTAGAATATTCACTTAACCATTGCAAATCATAGTTCTTTTTTTTTTACTTCCTCAGTTTAATGATCTTTATGCTGTAAAATGTAAAAGAACAGCCATTTATATTTCAGGTTTTCAAGGTCATTGCAAAGCTTAATTTATGATCATAAACACCTTTGTAATCTTCATTTAAAAGATGTTATAAATGTAAAATAGTAGTGGTAGTATTTCTTAAATCTGTTCTGGAGATCACTAAACTCTTAAAAAATGAGCAATTGACCTGACAGCTTAGTTTTCTAGTTGAACATTGTCAATGACTACAGAAGAACACACAGGTGAATTTGATAGTGGAAGAATAATAAGAATAAATAACAAATTATGTGCTAAATAAAGAAGGTTAAAAAAAAAAGACAAGTAAAGGATGATCTGGGTAGTAAGACTAAAGGAAGATTTGAAAATATAAACAAAATTAGCACAGGAAAAATTATGAGTTGAGAAACATTCAGAAAGAATAAATTAGCATCAAGAAGCAATAATTAATCCCTTAAGAAATGTTATCTCCACCATTATCACAGTGAGGTAAATATATTTTTTCTGCAAAAATTTTCAGAAGAAAGAACAACAGAGAAAAAATAATAAGAAATAGAAAAAGATCGTTAAAATCAAGTTGCACGTTATCAATAAAGCATTATTTAAATTGCAGTGATGAACCCAGCTACACTTCACATGTAAGCATGATGCTCCCCCCAAGACAACAAGGAAAATTTCTTCCTTTGAGCATGTTTGGAGCTCTCTATTATTACAGATGTGTGTCAGAGCAATTTGTCACGTGGTGAAAAAGACCAAAGTAAAGCAGTCTAACCAGTTAAAATACGTATTGATATTTTTTATGTTTTTTTGACTCATCTGATCTTTTCCTTGTAGTACTCAGTGATATCTGCTTAGCTTTCTTCAACTTTCCATTTAGAAAGAGTATGATTTTGAAATAAAAGTGTCTAAGCAATACAATTTCCATGTGTGATGAGTCAGACATCAAGTACCTGCACACATGCAGTAGGAAGTGTAGTGGATGGATTTAGACACATGATAACATAGCCAACCTTCAAAGTAAATAATTTATTTTCAAGGTTATGGACGTGAATATCATTACAGAATATAACAGGCAGCTAGAACTGCCTCTGAAATCAGAGAATTCATCAGAGAGAGGAGGTCCAAGTTGCAGAAGACAGACTATGACAGCTGACTGAGCTGTAGCTTGTCTGTCTGGGATCCATAAATGAGACACTCTGCCCTACGGACACAGTCTCAAGGAAAACTGCTCTGTCCTCTTTCTGCACACCGTGGATTAGTTCAGCAAGTGCTCAGTAATCATTGCCACAGAATCTAGGTGCAAAATCTATCCAAACAATTGACTTCTTTCCCCTGGCTGACAACTAGACTTCTCTTTTGACATTCTGACTCTGCCAGTTTTAAAGATTTTCTGTCCCCCGTCAGGTGAATCTGAGTAAAAATCTGCTGGTGCTTTCTACCACCTCTTCATGCTACCTCAACCTCTGTAACAAAATCACTTTTTTGGATACAGATAAGTATTCATTTTTAATCATTCCCATATTTGACAGCAGTAGTAAACACACTGCTTCTCTGCTTAAAGTAATAATTAGGGCAATTTGTACACTGGGAATAGTGATTTATTCTTACTATTACTGCTAGTACTCTTACCAATTATTTATTTATTAAATTGTGCCAGTGGTTTTATCAACTTCCAGAACATCAAATGAAACACATCAAACAACCTAGCCAGTCATACAAACTCAGTTCAAAGCTAAACCAACTTGACTTTTTTGCTGTTTAACAAAGTCTATGAGAAAAAAGAAGTAACATAATGCCCAAAGTCCTCTTTCTTTGTCTATGGAATCGAATGTCTAAAGAGGGAGATCTCAGTTTTCTAATGATCAGAACCGTTGAGCAATTGGAATTTCCATCCCACAAAATTTCTCATATTTAACAGATGTGATTTTACTTTGAGTCAGAATACATATCTGAAAGTGTAGTGGTTCCCCTGGCAGAATAATTAAGTTTCCTACTCCCCCATTCTGTTACTCTGGAACACCGATCAGAAGGTTTTTTCTTTTTTTTTCTTTTCTTTTTTTTCTTTTTTTTCTTTTTTTTTCTTTTTTTTTCTTTTTTAATTTTTTTTCTTTTTTTTCTTTTTTTTCTTTTTTTTTCTTTTTTTTAAAAGCATAGAAAAACATAGGAAAAAATTAACATTAAAACATTTTTTTTTTTTTTATTTCAGTGGTACAGACTTTCAGAAAACATATTTAAATAGAAAAGAATATTCCATAAATTAAACACTCTCCTACTCTTTAAATTAAATGCTTTTATTTGCTGTATGCCATGGATCTCATGCTTTCTCTTTTTTTTTTTAAGTCTTCCAACTGAAAATAAGACAAAGAGGATCTTAATTTTTAACATGATGAAAAAGTGAGTTTTGTATTTTTGCACATGTATTTATGTACAAAAGCACTTTCAGAATTGTTTTTTTGATACTATAGTTAAAAGAAATAACATAAATGCATAAGGAAAATGATCGAATAAGTTTTAGAAAAAACATACTGAAAGTTGAGGTCAACTTGAAAGATTTGTGTTAAAAATGAGGTTCTTTTAAGTTGAGGTTAAAAAGCAAAAACCCTGAAGAGTTAAAAATAAAAAAACCAGCTTCACCTTGTGTTTAAAAGCCCTAAGGGCTGCACTTACAATATGTCACCTTATCACTCATGCTTGAAGTCCTTTACTGCTTAATCATGTAATAGTCTCAGCTTGAACAATATCTGAGAGAATGAAGAAACTCTGTCTTCTTCAACTCTCTCTAGAGCACTGTGTGTGATAAAGTAGAAGGTTTGGTCAATATGCTTTTGCTTTTTTACTGCTTGTTAAAATTCTGTAAAACTTACTGCAAAATTCTGAAAGTAGTAGTGAGAAAACTCTCCTCCACCAGGATTTCTCTCAGCCCACTTTTAAACATGATCCATAATTTGATCAAATGCTCTTGGGCACTATTAAATAGTAATAATGAACTTCACCTAAAGCCCTTAGTAATTTTGTTCCACATTTCCTTCTCTAATTATCCACTATTCCCTATTTATTATTGCTTCATTCCCTGCCTTGAGGCCTTCTAAAAATACTAAGAATGATAAATTAAACAATACATTTTGGCACCAAGTTAACCAGTGGGGAGGGTTATAATTTAATGGGTTGTCTTCTGAATTAATTATTTCTGAATTATTTAATTGCAGTTTCTAAACAAAATTTCTTGCTGAAAGTGTGACACTGAAAGCCAGACTTTTGCTATAGTCTCTAGCAAAAGGAAAAGCAAAACATTAAAAACATACATGTTTAAATTAAATTCACAACGTGTCTATATGCAGGTCAATAGAAGCCTTCCATTTGCATTTATATTTATATTTTTGCTAATGAGCAGTGTCTCCTCCCAAGAGCCATAACAGTATTTTTCAGGGTAATCTCACAAGTGTAATCACTAGTCAGATGGCACTCTGGAGTTAATGTCTTTTTTCCCCATCTTTATTTTTTAAGTAAAAATAGTCATTGGCTTTTATATGATGTCCTTATGCTTTTCATTCAAAATATATTTGAAATAAAGCTCTGATTTTCTTTTTAATGTTAGAACTTCCTGTTCACTCTCCGTTCTTTTCCAGCTTTATTATTCAGTCCTGGAATAACTTCACTTGTTCTTAGTTTCTAAAATAAATATTTTAATTATTTTGAGGAATATGACATTTGGAGGAACGCTAAGTAGAGGGTGGCATTTGTGTGTTTTGTTTAACCAAGTTCATATGGATAAACCCATACAAAAATTTTGCTGAGATACAGCACAGCAAGTCTGTCAGTATCTAGACACATACTCTAGACATGCTTTTTTGTATTGATACTGAAAATTCTTACTATGGAAGTAATTAAACATGCTATGCAGCTTGTCACTTCTCTGGGATCGACAAAAGGAAGAGAAAATCAGGTCGTGTGAGCCATTTAGTATGATGGCCTACATTTTGCAGGACTGTGTTCTTTCCTGAATAAAGGAAGATCATATAATTGCTGCACTTATTAGGCATGTGGAAATCTGAGTTTTATTCTTCATCCTACTAATTAATGTCTCTGATTCAGAATAAAATTTTCAATATTATTGTGTTCTTCAGTTTTCATAGTTCTATACTTTTATTTCAGAATGTTTGTTTTCCTGCTATCTTTGTTGCTATGGCTATGAGGTGCCATAGCAATTAACAAATACTCTGTTATTTTTCATCCTACCAAAAACTGGTGCAGAGGAGGAAAGGAAAACATGTCCCAGCCACCCGGAAACTCCAGGTCATCTTAGAGTGAATGCATTGGCTCCTGAGTAGCCACAACAGATAAGAATATATTCTAAGAAAGCATGTCCTGCTTTCAGCATTTAAATAGAAACTTACTGAAGCTTTTCTTGACATATTTTTTAACATATATTAAGCAGGGTCGTTCCTTCAAACCCACCAGATAATTAATTGTGTTTCTCTATCTTAGGGCATATCTGCAGTCTTGTCCAGGTTCATTTTAAGACATTAACTATCTTTGAATTAAGAAGGCAAAGTTTACATAACATGTTTGATAAGGGATAGAGCAAAAAAGCCCCACAAAAAGTGTGTGAGAATATATGAGCTAAAATTTGGCTTCTTACCATTTTATTTGTGTCTTCAGCATTCCTAGACCCATATTTGTTCCCTTTTAATTTACCAGGATACTCCCTCCAAATATATATGTGGATTCTGTAGGTGCTCCAACCACTCTCTCATGAACGGGAGGGGAGGCAGAGAAATCCTCTGACCCAGCTTTTGTCACATAATGTGCCACTTTCCTAAGCCTAAGCTGTGAGTGGTGGTGTCTGTAGCAGCTGTCTTCCTGGTGTAGGAAGATGATGATCATGATAAAGTGACATGAGCTATACTTGCCTGGAAGATCCCAAGCTTTAAGGCAAGGCAGCAAATTAAAGCATCTGAAACTGCAGTAACCTGGAAACTTTCCGTGTATTATCTGAAGCAAGGTGAGAGCCTGTGGGCCGGAGTTCTCCTTACGTTGGTCTGGCAATTCTGCTCCAGCTTACTCTGAATTTCAGTCTGAATCCCTTAGAGGAATTTTGGTCCAAGAAGGGTGGACAAAAGCCTAACAACCCTCTGCCACTAGAAAAATGTCCAAGTTTTTGTGCTGCTACCAGGGACAAATCCTCAGCGTTACAGAATGTTATTAAGTCTCAGGCCTAAGACGGAAAGTGTGACAGATAGCAGAGGTGTTTATGGTACAAGGACTAAATATTGCATGCTTTCTGGATAGGCAGCAGTGAAGAAAGCTAGATATTTGCATTGCCTTAGTTTCTGATTTTCTCATCAAGAGAAAGTTAATTATGGACAACTGTCCATGTCCTGTTGGAAGAACTTTCTGAAGAGTAGAGCAACAGAAGCAGTAAAAGGAATACAGCAAACTGTGATCTTTTGGCACATGATGAGATTAGGAAACTCCTGAGAAGAGTGTACTTTCTTGCATCAAGGAAGATCCAAGCCTTAGAAATGATGAAAAGAAGAAAATTATCCAAAGTACCCAAAGATGGCTGAGTGACCCTTAATGCTATTCACAAATTCATAGACTGAAAAGGAGTGGAAGAAAAGAGCTGCCCTGTGAAACTGCAGAGTGGTATGTTTGTTTTTATTTAATTTGACTCATAATGACACCTGCAGTTTTCTCTGTTTAAAGAACTGTTCTGTTCTAGTATCTTATTTTCTGTTTCAAGCATATCATTGATCTAAAGCCTGGAAGCAATGGGAAGACTGGCTTGCTGGAATAACTTCATAAAATAACCATTTTGCTCGTGTTTCTCTGTTCTCTATGAGCCACTTAGAGGCAATGGGTTGATGAGTATCTTTTCTTTTGTTGTTAGGCTTGATCATCCAGGACATAATTAGTGATAACGTTGCTCTAAATTGCAGATCTTCCAAGTCCAGCTGATTAAATCTAGACATAATGGCCTCAATCTTTTTAATAAGCCTCCTTAACACATCTTCCTTAACTCCAAGTCTGGAAGCTGTTAATCATATCTGTATTATGTGTAGGTGATTTAGCTTTCCTTTAGTCATCTTTTTATAAATACTTGGCACATATCTGGCAATGAAGTAGCTTGTTTGGTGAAAGCATGCAGTCATATATACTTACAGTGGCATGCAATCTTGACTACAGCTAATAAAAGTATCTCATTTTCTGGAGTCCAATAAAATTTATCTAAAGAAATCAGATTACAAGAATTATACTGGTTAAGGTTAATATATTAACCAGTAGAGAAAATAAAGGTAAAGCAGGAAAAATTGTTCTAAACAACAGCAAAAAAAGAATTTAGGAGGGTTTTAACTATTGATATATTATTATTTCACCTTTTTGTGTTAAACAAAACTGTGGGAACAATGTTGCAGAACATATTTATTAATTTACTAATAATTTGGGTAAACACATACGCACAAAGATGTGTTTCTTAGAAAAAAAATCCTGAAAATAATGAACATGAAAATCCTCAAGTATTCAGTAAGTTATACAAAGTCCAAAATGGCCATGTAATTTTTGAACATGAAAACATAATTTGGCTTTAAATAACAGCACAGAAGATTTACCACTTGGCTTTTACAGATAGTTTTGCCTGAGTATCTCTGTTAATTTTGAGAAGATATTTATAATTGTCTTAGGTTAATTGTTTTGAAATAGTATCCACAAAAATATGGGGTTCTTTTTATTTATTTTACAGGTATCATAAGCTATTTTGGTTCAAGTAATCTAGCATTTAATATTAAAATAATCTAGAGTTCATATATACAAAAATAAAATATTTCCAGAGTATTTTATTTACTTTTAAGAAGCTTTGTATCTGTGTGTAAAACCACTTCCTGTTTCTTTGATCAAAACCATAATGCTCCTGATAATTCTCTAAATAAATTTTTTAAGCTATGTTTTGATGCAGTATTTTTCATACTGATTTAGGAGAGTACAGGTACCGTGTATTTGCTTTTGCTAATGTCCTAAGCTGGCAAACGGGCTAATGCTACTAAAATATACATCTGGGTTTTTCTTCTTTAATAGAAGAGAATGAAAAAGAACTGCAATTCATAGCTGAGTTTTGAAATAAAGATTTGAGTGATTCCAGTAGTCAGTATTATCGGTATTCACAGAACAAATCTTTCTCACAGTTTGCACATGATTTTACCACTAGCTTTTTCAGCACAAGTTTGATTTCTTTTTCTTTAATTTCATTGCAAGATTCATGAGCTGAAGCCTGCTACATTTTCTGTTCTATTTCTGCATCTTTCATTATCCCACTGTCATGTACCTGACATCCTCATGCAAATGTACAGAGTGACCTGTTCTATTCACAGTCATTCAAAGTACTGTAGTTATTTAGGGGTGAATACAAAAACTGAAATAGCATTTGTAGTCTCAGTGTGGATTTTTCAACTGAAACACCACAATAACATATATGTATGCTCTCTATTGAGCTTCCTATTCCTTTTGTACAAAATTGGTATTAAAGTATTAACAGGTTCTTTGATCATTTAAAATCTCTTTATGTTCAAGTTCTTGTACAAATATTAAGAACATTTTCAGGAATCAGGCAAATTTGTAACTTTTTTGTGTACTGATAAAAGCTAAATCACTTGGACATTTTTTCAGAACTCATAATCTAATCAGTTTTGAGTTAAGTATCATATGCACAAAACTAAATGCTTATAGACAAATCTTAGCTAATTCTTCTTTCACTGAGAAAGTCAGAGCCAGATCTTGATACATTTTCTGGTTTTTCTGTCATGACAGAGCTAAAGAAGAATTCTCATGATAATGGCTGTTATCCCTGAAACGCAAAAGCTACACATTTAAAAAATGGTGGCATCCACATATCTGCTCAGGAGTTTCTGAGCAAGAGTACGTACTCAAGGCCCACAAAGTGCATGTATGTGAACTGATTCTAACATATCTGTGTAGTGAATTCCATGCTCCAGGCTGTCCCAGACTTGCTGTCCATCTGTAGACCGTAGGCATAAAGTGCGGGATAAAAAAAACCACACAAAAAAGGAGTTCGGTTACTACACAAAAGCTACTGCAAAAAGTAGTAGTTATCATGCTCCTCATAGAGTATCCCTATCCCGAATATTTATATTTCCTTGAGTATCTGTGTTAACTAAAAGCAAACACTACAACCTGATTTTTCCAAAGAACCCCTGGTACTTTTTATGAATGGAGAATAAGATGCTACGTTAGGAAACTGAATCAAAATTCCAAATGTTTGGAACTGCTCTTCTTAGAGAATATATTTCCTTTTAGACCAACATGTGAGACAGGAGACAAGGACCAAATTTGCTTTCTATCTATACCTTCTAGCTGGTAAGGAAACTTCCTTCAATGGTAGGACCATCACTCTGACCGAGCTATTGGGAGTTCCTTAATTTTCTTAAAGCTTGGAGAAGATAGACTTCTCACAGCACTGTACGTCCAGCTCAGATCAACAGCAGGCAACCTTATCCAAACCCTGAACCTAGAGCTGAAGAGCTAGCTGGTACAGTACAAATAATTCTGAAGGCCTCTCTATCAGAAGATCTAGTTTATCTTGGTTCTTTCATTATTATTGAAAATCTTAACAGCGTTCTGCTCTGCAGGCTGCTCTAGAGACACCTCCTTTATATCTGAACTTGGACTAGGATTACCCCTATGTTGTTTTCCTCAGCCCTTGTACTGTGATGTGTCAGGCAGGGGAGGTAAAGGGAAAGAACCAAGTTAAATCATTCCTTTGCCCTCCTTTCTGCCATAAGGACCTTGGGAAGTCATATCTGGTCTCTGAAGTTTAATTTCTTCATCAGCAAATTAGAATGAGTTCCAGTTCTTCCTTGGCAAAGAGTTTTTTGTTCCCCGGCTGAAAAAGAAGCAACAGCCACTAATTAGGTATTATGGAAATATTAAAGTGTTTAATAGCAAGTACTCCTATGTGCACTAGACAGACAGAGAGTTCTCTTGTACTTTATTTATTTGTAAAAAAGGTATTGTGTTATGATTTCTAGAATCACCAAGTGAATCTGTTATTGACATGTTTCTAACTTCGTTGTATGATTTGAAAGCATCTTTTTTATTTAGTGTTGTTACCCTGAGGGAGGTAGAGAAAAAAAGCAATAGAATAAGATTGACTGTAAATCACTGAGGACTCTCAGAGAGCCCGATCTGTTGCAGGGCTCTGCCATGGGGAAGACCACAGTGGTATTGTTTTATTATCTCTGCTTTCAAGATTGCATGCTATGAATACTAATGTTAAGTGGCAACAATGAGTAAGAGATGGGGTGCAGGTATATAATAAGCAATAATAAAATGAGCTTGTCAGCTGTTACTTCCATCTTGTACAGAATAACTAAGTCTAATCTATAAGCAATTAATTTTGTTAAAAACGGTTTACGTGCACATTGTAGTGCATTGATTCCAAATTCTTGAGCTGCTCCTAAACAAGATAATGTTTTTCATTAGGCATGTATAGTGTCTCAAAACTAGAAAACCTCACACTTTCTCTTTCAGAGTAAACTTAAGCAGCAATGCAGCAACAGTATACTTCAAAACTCCTAAAAAAAATTCTCAAAAAACCCCAAACCCTTAAAATTTCAGCATATGTCACATAACGATAGTCATGAATAGCAGGCTATATGACATGTTATATTATGTTGTCATTAAAAGTATGCCACAAAAGAAAGTATTAAAGGAAAAAAGAAAATTAAGTAAATAATGCTCAGAATTTGTTTCTGCTGAAATTCCATCTTTTTTTTTTTTTTTCTCTCTCCAAAGTATTAAAAGACTTTAAGCAAAATATTTTACAATAAACATAAGATAGTTTAAATTGGAAGGTCATCTGGTCTCACCTCCTGCTATAAGTTAGGTCAGGTTGCTCAGGACCTTGTATAGTTAAGTTTTTAATATCTCCAAAGATTAAGATTATCCAGCCTCTCTGGACAACCTGTTCCAGTGTTTGACTGGAACACAGTGTCCTCACTGTGAATTTATATACACATTTGGGATTTCCATTGTGGCAGCTTTTGACCATTGCCTCTCAACCTTTCACTTTGCACTTCTGAGAAGACTCTGGCACTCTCCTCTCTGTAACTGGCAAAAGATAGCTGAATGCAGCAAACAGGTTGTTTCTTAACCTTCTCTTCTCCATGTTGAAGAAACCCAGTTTCCTCAGCCTTTCTTTATTTCATGTGTTCCTCCTGCCTCTTCATCACCTTAGCAACCCTCTATTAAGACTTGCTCCAGTTTGTCAATCTTTCTCCTGTACTGGGGAGCCCCAAACTGGAAACAATACTTCAGGTGCAGCCTCAGAAGTGCCACATAGAGGCGAGCAATCTCTTCACGTTGCCTGCTGGCTATACTCTTCCTAATGCAGACCAGTAAGTGGCTAGCCTTCACTGAAACAAAGGCTCACTGCTGACTCATGTTCAACTTGTTGACAACCAGGACCACCTCCTTCCATATAAAATAACTCCCCATCCAGTCAGCATCCTCCTACATTGTGGCACAGTGTTATTACATCCCAAGCACTTTGTGTTTGTACTGGTTGAACTTCATGAAGTTTCTGTCAGCCCATTCCTCCAGCTCGTAGAAGTCCCTCTGAATGACAGTTCAAATTACTCCCCAAATTCGTATTCCTTCCCACTGTCTAGGTCATTGATGAAGATCTCAAACAGGATCAGCCCTAGTATTAATTCCAAAGGAACATCACTCAAAAAGATGCTTTTGAACTGCTGATTACTTATAAGCAGTTTTTTCATCAGTCCACTCAGTCTTACCTACCTTGTTCTCCACCTTTCTAGGCCATTTCTCTGCAGTTATACTACAGGGATATCACAGGTGACCCCGCTGCACTTGCCCACTCACCAGTTCACTCAATGTAGAAGACAATCATATTGAACAGGCATGATTTGCCCTTGGTGAATCCATGCTGGTTGTTTCCAGCTACCTTTTTGCTTGGTAATAGCTTCCAAAGGATTTGCTGCATTTTCTTCATGGATAGTCTGTATTACCTTGGATTGCCTTTCCTTTTTAGAAGATGGGCATAATAATTGCCTTTCTCTAGGCTACAGGGAACTCCTTTGCAGGTACAACCCTCTGAAGATGACAGAGGGGGACCTCGAAATGGCATCTGCCAGGTCTCTCAGCACTTTTGAATGTCTTCAGTCTGTCCCCATTGTATGTTTATACAGTTTGTTAACATGGTCCCTAACTTGATATTTTTCTGCTGTTAAGTTGTACTTCATTTAGTCAGACATGGGAGGCCTGACAGCAGACATTGCAAGTACAAACTGACACAAATGAGAAAATTAGTATCTCTGCCTTTCAATTCTCCGTCATCAGCAAGTCACTTGCCTCACTAATAGCGAGCCTATGTCATCTTTGGTTTCTGTTCTTGTTGCTAATGTACTTGTGGAAGCCCCTCCTGGTGCCTTTCACATCCCCCAGTTTCAACTACAGCTGAGCTTTAGTTTGCCTAATTGCCTAATTCCATCCAAGCATCTCAAAATATTTCTGTTTTCCTCCTGGCAGGCAGTCTCTGTTTCTTCCTTCCATAAGTTTCTTATTTGCATTTGAGTTCAGTTAGGAGTTTTTATCCATGCTGGCCTTATGCCAAACCAGTTTGACTTCAGTACAACAGGATGGACTATCCTTGTGCTTTGAGGAGTTTGTCCTTGAAGATAACCAGCTCTCTTGGGTTTTGGTTTGTTGTTTTTTTAATTTTTCCCTTTGAGGCAGCATCCAAGGGATTCTTTCTACCAATTCCCTGAACAAGCAAAAATCTGATCTTCTGAATCCCGTGTCTTTATTCTGCTTGCTCTCTTCCTTATTTTCCTGTGGATATTTAATTTCATCATCTCATGGTCCCTGGAATGAAGGCTGCTGTTGACCAATCACATCACTTATTTTTATTCATAAGTAGCAGATCTGGCAGATCTGATCTCCCAACTTCTGTCCATACAGCATCTGCATCAAAATATTGTCCTTGATGCAATCCAGAAGTCTCCTGGTTTGCTTGCATCCAACCATGTTGCCTTTCCAGCAGATGTTGGGGTAGTTGAAGTCCTCCATGGTAGCCTCATATTGCAACCATGAGACTTCTTCATGTAGTTCGAAGCATTTAATCAACTATCAGGAGGTCAGTATCCAGTGCCTGCCACGACATTCTCCCTGGTTGTATCTCCTCAAATCCAGTCTCAAAAGCAGCTAATCAGCCTGTCGTGGCTTCCATAGCAAAGCTCCATGTATTTAGTTAACTTCTTGACATAAAGCACAACATCCCTTTGTTTTCTTCCCTGCCTCTTTTTCCAGTATGAACCCATCACAACATGCCAAACATCCCACTACTGCATGACTGCAAATTTAGCAAGATTTGTAATAAAATTAGAACTAATTTTGTTCCTAAATTATTCATCTGCCACAAAATGTGTTTGTCTCCTTTACTCTCCTGTTCTCCATTCAATTACACTTCCCTTAGAATTCTGCATTTTCTGGGGATAAGAAGTTAGTTTTTACCTCTGAAGCTGAATCTAACACAACTCCATAATGTACTTGCCTGAGAATAAGCATATCTTTTCTGTAATTTGTTTACATTTGGGGTTTTTTTTGGCCAATTCACATATCCACATCATGAGACAAATCTGCCTTAACAACACAGTGTGCCACAATACAAAGCTGCTTTTTGCTACAAGTTATCAGCAAAATGCATTAGGTTTCCTATATTCCCGTGTTCATGCTTACATTTCAGCTATTGTTAAAAAAGACTTGCTCATTTTAACTTTGTATTTGTGCATAAAGTGAGCAATTAGCTATAACTCCATGACATCATGCACATAAATTAATTTTGTGTTTATTATCTGAGAGAATATTAATGTGAAAATACACATACCTGCTTCCCCCCCCCCCCCCCCAAGTCTGTGAAAACTTCAAACTGAAGCCCCTTTGAGAAAATGTCTATTTCTTGACCAGAATTAGATTATCAATTAGTTGATACAATGATCCCTGCATGTTTTTGGTGCATCCAACTTGCACTTTCCAAAACAATTTCTCAGTGTGATTCAACAGTCAACATGGGGACCATTCCCAATTAACAGTTTGGATATGATTGACATGTTTTAGAAAGTAAAAGAGTTTAAAAGTATCAACACAGTCTAGTCTGTGCCAGTTGGCCTCAGGGACAGATAATGGTTGTGTACATATTTACTTTCCTGATATACACACATTCAGTAGATGGTTCATTATTACTTATCACTCATATTGAGACCTAATTTCAAAAATTTTTTATTATGTATTGTGAAAAGTCTAAAGATTGGATAGTTTATAAATACAGTGTAGGAATTCAGCTAATAATCATATGAGGGGAGTCACTCATAAGTAGGGAAACACAACATAAATACAAATAAATCATGATGGCACTGCAGATGAATTAATTGTCGTCAGTACTTTTCTGTCACATTGATTTACAAGGCTTCTTTTAACCTTACGTTTAGGAACATTTTATTTGTAGTCAGCTTGGAACTGTAACTTTATTTTGAGAATTAATTGCAACTGTTCTATAAAACTGCTTTTTAAAATTACATGTCTTATGATGTAGAGTACTGATTTGTGTCGTGGAGAGATTTCATTGCCCTGATGTTAGCTCTCACTGAAAGATGATTAACTGGATTTAGGATACTCTTCAGCTATTCAGATCACAGCTTTCATCCAAGTCATTACATATTTTCCTTTTGTCAATTTCAATGTTTCCATTCCATTTATGAAACTGTACAAGCTGCCACACTTTATAAATTTAACATATTCACAATCTATCCTTTCCTTAAATCGAAAATGCTTTAAGTTAGACTGGTGGTTAACATGACTGACATGAATTAAAAAATAACAGGACCAGTGTGTTACGGTTTTATTTTAATTAGAAACCTGTTGAAGTGGGTACTAGGCAAGTCTCCACAAATGAGTGAAATTAATTCCTACCTTCCCAGTTCCAAGATATATAGACATGAAACTGTAGTGTGAAATTATACCTGCCTAAAACAGTACACTCTTATTTTGCTTCTCAACTCTAGTCAACACTCAAACTGTTTTTTACATTCTATAGCTATTATATCCTATGGCTAGTTTGAGAATTCTTTAGTAGTCTGTTTAGCTGCAATGCCTGGCTCATTGGAGAGACAGTATCAATTCTCTTTTTATTACCTGTCGTGGTTTAACCTAGCAGGCAGCCAAATACCACACAGCCGCTTGCTCACTCCCCCTCCCCCAGTGGGACGGGGAGAGATTCAAAAGGGTAAGAGTGAGAAAAACTCGTGGGTTGAGATAAAGACAGTTTAATAGAACAGAAAAGGGAAAATAATAATAATAATCATGATAGCATATACAAAATGAGTGATGCACAATGCAATTGCTCACCACCCGCACTGACCGATAACCAAGTAATGATCACTACTTCCTGGATCACGCCTACCATTCATATACTGAGCATGACGTCACATGGTATGGAATACCCTGTTGGCCAGCTGGGCTGGCTGTCCTGATTATGTTCCCTCCCATCTTGTGTACCTAGCTCAGTCAGTAGGCATGGGAGCTGTCCTTGGACTAGGAGGGTACTTAGCAACAACTGAAAACATCAGTGTGTTATCAACATTCTCCTCATACTAAATCCAAAACACAGCACTAGGAAGAAATTTAACCCTATCCCAGCCGAAACCAGGACATTACCTTAACCTCTTTTCACATTCCCCTCCAGTCTTAAGGTAGAGGTGAAACAAATGTGGGTTTTTTTTCCATGTACATAAATTGTATGTAGGGTTATAGGTTATAAGGTTATAGGGTCCCCTTAGATTTCCTGAAAATGACACAGGAGATAGATAGATACATCTAACCCTGAAAAATAAAAGTTCATATTCTGACCTAGACTTGGGCATCTAACAGTTCAATGTCTAACAGATTTATGTTATGTGTTGTTTTTGCACTCAGTAAGATACAGTTAGCCACCTCCAGAAGGTAATTCATATCATGTTAGGATAGGCACTAAAAATTACATTAATTGCCCTCTGGAGGTGCCTATTTTTTCTGCTAGGACATGAAAGAAGACTTAAGATGACTACACTACAGATGTCTAACTTTTAGACATACAAAATGAGGTGAAATTAATTTTACCCTACGTCTAACAGGTGGTAAAGTTGTCTTTAATGTGATAAAGATTACATTTAGACAAATTATACAGTCACGTAGTAACACCTTTTTTTTTTTTTTTTTTGCCCTTGAAACACAAGTCCTGGACAACAGCTTTATATTGAAAGTCTTGGCTTTATTTTTAGAACAAATTCGAAAGTCAGATTTTCCGATAAAACTGTAATCCATGCAAGTTTATAGTACAGACAGTAATGTTATTTGTTGTGGGTTTTTTTTCTTAAGAGGAGGAAATTTTAATCCAGTCTCTTGACTCTTTAAAAATCTGTATTTGTCAATATTATTTCTTTTTTATAAAATATTTGGTTATTGCTTGATTACAGCAGCTCAAAATACGTAAAAGTCTTGTCCTTCAGTGTAAACCCTGTTAAAGCACTCTTTATGACCAGGCAGGCACTTAGCACATACAAAATACCAGCAGATTCTATCACCTCTGCTACTGCTATCTATCTGTGACATTTTTACTGAGCAAGTTCCTGATTGCCAGATGGGGAAAGAGGGGAGCTGATTGTGCTGCAGAAGGTACAGTACTAGCAGTATCGGCTTGCCAAAGGGGCCATCTCAGGGTAGAAAGAGAGAGATAAAAATCAAAGAGGTAGATAATACCATCTTATTAATTGGTGTCTCACAGGAAGAAAGATCTGGGAGGAAGTCCATGCTCCTTGAACAAAAGGATAGATTTAAAAAAGAACATAGGCTACTGAAGTAGGATTTAATTGGAGTTTGATACAATACCATTTGTAATTCTATAAACATACATGTATAAGCACATACATTTAAGATGCATGCATTAAGCAATTCAGAGCAGATTTAACGAAAGTCTACATGATCAGGTTCTATGCACAGTAGTGGTAGCGTGGACATCTATCTTTGATAGAAAGGCTGCATAGGTTTAAACCCTATAAAGAAGACTCATTTGATGGTGTATGATAAATTATATTTGTTGACTAAAACGTCACACCTGTATTCCCTTTAAGCATAAAACTGGAGAATCCATCAAATCCTGCCTGTGTTGCTCCATATTCTCACACTCCCTGACCCCTATTCTTACCCTGAGCCACTTAGGAGCCCTGCAATTACCTTTTTTATGCCAGATTTGGAGCTTCCCTTAATAATCATCTGTGGCCCACGCACATATGCAAAAATGAGTGTTGAAACATCGTCTGGTATATTTTGAATGAGTGTCTGTATGTATTGAGACAGAGAAAATGGAAAGATCACAATAATGACAGCAGGTTTTTGTCAGAAAGTCTGTTTATGGGTATCTAATTGCCCTGGTTCCGGCTGGGACAGA
>NW_009224964.1:0-19707 GCF_000690835.1 Fulmarus glacialis
CACTTGGCCTTGTTAAACCTCATATAGTTTGTCTCAGCCCATTCATCCAGCCTGTCCAGGTCCCTCTACAGAGCCTTCCTACCCTCGAGCAGATCGACACTCCCGCCCAACTTGGTATCGTCTGCAAACTTACTGAGGGAGCACTCAATCCCCTCATCCAGATCATTGATAAAGATAATGAACAGGACCGGCCCCAGAACTGAGCCCTGGGGAACACCGCTCATGACAGGCCGCCAACTGGATTGAACTCCGTTCACCACAACTCTCTGGGCTCGGCCGTCCAGCCAGTTTTTTACCCAGCGAAGATGTGTCTAAGCCATGAGCTGCCAGCTTCTCTAGGAGAATGCCGTGGGAGACAGTGTCAAAGGCTTTGCTGAAGTCCAGGTAGACCACATCCACATGCTTCAACATGGCCTCCTCCAAGGGCTGCAGGAGAATCTCTGCTCCTGCTTAGGCACCTGAAACACCTCCTCCCCCTCCTCCTTCTCTCACCTTGGTGTCAGCAGGGCTGTTTCTCACACTTTCCCCTTTTCTCTCTGTCCAGCTTGGCTGATAGGTTCAGCTTTGGCCAGTGGTGGGTCCGTTGGAGCTGGCTAGAACCTGCTGTGTTCAGCATGGGGCAGCCCCTGGCCTCTTCTCACAGGGACCACCCCTGCAGAGCCCTGCTGCTAACACCTTGCCACGTAAACCCAATACAAACTGTAATTAGCAAATAACAAGAACCTGCGGGGAAGTGGCATCACCCTAATTCTGAACCTGCAAAGCAGTGTCATCAGGCCTTTCCTAGTCTAAGTGTTATATCACTACTGGTGATAGCCAAAGTAGCTTAAGTGCATGCAAACCTATCAGCTCTCTCACACTGATTGTGAAACTGAAAACATTTGAATTTTGTCTTGTTCCTTTCTTACGGGTCTTTTTGCATCTCAGGGATCTGTATCATCTTGGTCAGTCTGGCTCTATGACCCTGTGTCAATCACAGCTTGTCAAGATAATCTGTAGTTCCCTGGGCAGCTGTGAGGGATTGTGAACTGGAGAAGAAAATTTGGTAATCCATTGCAGCCATGAAGCTTAATCTTTAGCATCTGTAATCTCAACAAAGCCAAACTAAAAGGCAGACTTTTTTTTTTTTTGGCACCTTCATATCATGTGGCCAGACATGTGCTTATTGTCTCAATCAGAGACTGGGACCTTGTACATGTATTTGACTGGGGGGGGGGGGGGCACCTGAAATTATATCCTTATTTTATTCCCTCCATGACTAGAACTTCATTTTGCTTTCATAGACCAAAACTGTAGGCTGAAGAAAATGGTAGATGCTGTATTTACATGTTTGCTCCTAGGAAATTCCACTTACTTATGTATTATTTGTTAAGAAGCGGTTCTAGCTTGCAGGTTATTAGGGGCTCATATGCATCCCTACTACCAGAAAAGTCCAGGAGTAAGTCCTGCTGACCTGCCAGAGAAAATCTAAAGGGAAGGAAAGAAGGTAGGGGTAGATCTTCAGTCTTTCTGCTGAATACAGAACTGTCTTAATGTGCCTAATTCAACTTATGTCTCCCACAAACATGAGGGGCGAGCGAAGGGGATTCTGAACCTGTAGCTTGTATGGCTTCATTTTTCTTTAGTAGAAAAATTTGCTTAGTGCAGTAGAATTAGATGCAAATATCTTAAAAGTCAGTCAATACAGTTTTAATCATACCTAGAGCAGATTACAAATTAAATTAACTGTCAGAGGGTTTATTGAATTTTGTGTGGCATTTTTCTTCCCCCAAGAAAGCTTGATTTCAGTGGGGAGGGAGTTGGTGCTCCTCCACTTCTGGGTATTCTTAAGCATCCACCTTTTTTTTTCTTTCATAGTGTTGTGAAATAATATTTTGTTGGGTTTACACGGAGAGATTTTCATAGCAGAGGGGCTCCAGGGCTGGCTTTTGTGAGAAGACACCAGAAGCTGCCCCCATGTCTGACAGAGCCAGTTGCTTCTGGCTCCAAGGCAGACCCACCACTGGCCAAAGTTGAGCCAATCAGCAATATTGGTAGTGTCTGTGTGATAATATATTTAGGAAGGGGAAAAAACACTGTGAAACAGCAGCTGAAAGAGGGGAGTGAAAGTATGTGAGAGAAGTAATCCTGCAGACACCAAGGTCAGTGAAGAAGGAGGGGGAGGAGGTGTTCCAGGCGCCAGAGCAGAGATTCTCCTGCAGCCCCATAGAAGACCATGGTGACACAGGTTGTCCCCCTGCAGCCCATGGAGGACCCCACGCTGGAGCAGGTGGATATGTCCTGAAGAAAGCTGCAGCCAACGGAGAGGCCACGCAGGAGCAGGCTCCTGGCAGGATCTACGTCCCGTGGAGAGGAGCCCATGCAGGAGCACGTTTTCTGGCAGGACCTGTGACCCCATGGGGGATCCATGTTGGAGCAGTCCATTCCTGAAGGACAGTAACCTGTGGAAAGAACCCAAGCCGGAGCAGTTCTTGAAGAACTGCAGCCTATGGGAAGGGCCTGCACTGGAGAAGGTCATGAAGGACTGTTTCCTTCATGGTGGGACTCCATGCTGGAGCAGGGCAAGAGCGTGAGGAGGAAGGAGATGCAGACAAAACTTTATGAACTGACCGCAACCTCCATTCCCTGTCCCCCTGTGCTGCTCAGGGGGAGGAGGTAGAAGAGCTGGGAGCGAAGCTGAGCCTGGGAAGAAGGGAGGGGTGAGGGGAAGATATTTTTAGATTTGTTCTTATTTCTCATCATCCTACTTTGTTATTAATTGGCAATAAATTAAATTAATTTCCCTAAGCCGAGTCTGGTTTGCCTGTAATGGTAATTGGCGAGTGATCTCTGAGTCCTTATCTCGACCCACGAGCTTTTTGTCATATTTTCTCCTCCCGTCCTGTTGAGGAGGGGGAGTGTCGTGGTTTAACCCCAGCTAGTAACTAAACCCCACACAGCTGCTCACTCCCCCCCGGTGGGGTGGGGGAGAGAATCAGAAGGGTAAAAGTGAGAAAACTTGTGGGTTGTGATAAAGACAGTTTAATAGGTAAAGCAAAAGCCATGCACACAAGCAAAGCAAAACAAGGAATTCATTCACTGCTTCCCATTGGCAGGCAGGGGTTCAGCCATCTCCCGGAAAGCAGGGCTCCATCTCATGTAGCAGTTACTTGGGAAGACAAACACCATCACTCCAAATGTCCCCCTTCCTTCTTCTTCCCCCAGCTTTATATGCTGAGCATGATGTCATATGGTAGGGAATATTCCATTGGTCAGTTGGGTTAGCTGTCCTGACTATGCTCCCTCCCAGCTTCTTGTGCACCTGGCTGAGCATGGGAACCTGAAAAATCCTTGACTAGAGTAAACACTACTTAGCAACAACTAAAACATCAGTATGTTATCAACATTATTCTCATACTAAATCCAAAACATAGGACTATACCAGCTACTGGGAAGAAAATTAACTCTATCCCAGCCAAAACCAGGACAGGGAGTAATAGAGTGGCTTGGTGGACACCTGGCATCCAGCCAAGGTCAACCCACAAGTATATTTGAAAGGATGTTATTGGTCACCCAGTTCAGTTTTTGAAAACTCACAATATTTTACAGATAGATAGCTTTTTAATTTTACCTTTAATGTCTCCAAAGATGTGCAATAGCTATTTCACAAGAGAGGTCTTTCTATACTCTGATTGTCCTTTTACTCAGGAAGTTCTTGTAATAACCAAGGTAAATTTATCCTTCTAACTCCGCCCATTACTCCTTGTTTTATGACTAATGTTCAGTTTGACTAACTTTTCCTTTCTCTCATATTATTACCCTTTAACTATTTATGTAATGTTGTCATGTTCCTCTCTAAATGTCACCTCTTTAAGCTAAATAAATGTAATTCCTCTAATCTTCACTTATAAGTTATGTTTTATGTAGAAATAAAACAAGACAGAGTTATGTGAGATTTGTGTCTTTTTCCAAACACTAACATAATTAAAATAATTTACTCTTCTCTGAAGTTCTTCAGTTGACCTAAGGAAAGCATCTTTCTTCCCCCAGAGCAGAGGGATGGCAATAGGAAAAAGTTTGTAACAGGTCAATTCTGTGTCTCCTTGAGTTATGATGGTTTTTGGGGAAAATGGAGCAACTTAAAACAGTAGCTGTAAAACATGATCTCTGGGCTTTACATTTCATTCTGCATTATACCTTTCAACATGTGTTTACAGTGTTATATTTCAGGTAACTAGGTTTTCTAGACTTGCACCAACAAAGCAATAATACTGCTTTACTACATCTGGTTGTTTCTGCCTACAGAATGGGAAAAAATATGTGGAGAAGTAACTATTTCTCAATAACTTTTTTTGACTACAGAAATAAAAAGTCATATTCAGCATGAATTTCTGACACTGTGATACCAAAGAATTTTCATGCTCCAAAAAGAACCTCAGTCTCTTGCAAACCCTTGATTTTTTAGATTTTTTCCCATTTGTAATGGTAAATACCAAGCTTTGAAGGAAACAATATGTATATATTAGCTAGTACTCAGGGCCTCCAGAACAGTTTTCTCAAGAAGACAAATTGGTGCTAAGTTTTGACTTCAGGCAAATTCTGGTGTGGTCTTTTGGTGTGAATATCCATAAGCAGCTAGAGTGCACTTAACAAGCTCCTGAAGTTCACCTATCCACTGGTTTTCATCCAAAAAGAATCCTGTTGGCACACTAGGAGGCTGCTCTGCAATGTGAGCCAAAGTTCAGTAGGTGTTGAAGGTCAAGAAACTTATTCGAAAGGCACCCTCCTACTCCAAATTAAAAAAACCATAAATATATAAATTGCACCCAGAGAGTCCAGACTGCAGGTCAGGTGCAATTGAGAACAAATTGCCTTATTTGTGAGGAACAGCAGAAAGTTTCTACACTGTTATCTACGGGCAGGAAGCAGCTCTGACAACAAGGCAGACTGGGGAGTCGGTCTGTCAACAGGACCGGGGTCTTGGGCTGACAGCGAGCTAAGTGTGAGCCAGCAGCCTGCCCTGGCAGCAGAGACAGCCAGCAGCATCCTGGGCTGTATCAACAAGAGCACAGCCAATAGATTGAAGGAAGGGATTATCCATCGTTGCCTGATGCTCATTAGACCACATCTAGATACTGTGAACACCTTTGGTACCCCAATACAGGAAAGATGTTGATCAACTGGAGTGAGGTCAGGGGACAGAGGTGGTTGAAGATGAGGGATCTGAGGCTTGTTCAGTTTGGAGAACAGCTAGCTTTGGAGGGGGGCTGCCTGTCTGTACCAACAGGATGCAGACAACACCAAGTTGGGCGGCAGTGTTGATCTGCTCGAGCGTAGGAAGGCTCTGCAGAGGGACCTGGACAGGCTGGATTGATGGGCTGAGGCCAACTGTATGAGGTTCAACAAGGCCAAGTGTCGGGTCCTGCACTTTGGCCACAACAACCCCATGAAGCGCTACAGGCTTGGGGAAGAGTGGCTGGAAAGCTGCCCAGAGGAAAAGGACCTGCGGGTGCTGGTTGACAGCTGGCTGAACATGAGCCGGCAGTGTGCCCAGGTGGCCAAAAAGGCCAATGGCATCCTGGCCTGTATCAGAAATAGTGTGGCCAGCAGGAGTAGGGAGGTGATCGTGCCCCTGTACTCGGCCCTGGTGAGGCCGCACCTTGAATACTGTGTTCAGTTTTGGGCCCCTCACTACAAGAAGGACCTTGAGGTGCTGGAGCGTGTCCAGAGAAGGGCAACGAAGCTGGTGAAATGTCTGGAGAACAAGCCTTATGAGGAGCGGCTGAGGGAACTGGGGCTGTTTAGCCTGGAGAAGAGGAGGCTGAGGGGAGACTTCATTGTGTTCTACAATTACCTGAAAGGAGATTGTAGCGAGGTGGGGGTTGGTCTGTTCTGCCAAGTAACCAGCGATAGGATGAGAGTATTTAAAAGTATTTAAAAGATGTGTAGATGAGGCGCTTAGGGACATGGTTTAGTGGGTATGGTAGTGTTGGGCTGACGGTTGGACTCGATGTATTTAGAGGTCTTTTCCAACCTTAATGATTGTATGATTCTATGATAATAGGATGGGGCATTGAGATGATAGGGCCAGCCTCAGGGTTGTGCAGTGGGAGAATGAGAGACAATGGACAGAAACAGAAACAAAAGAGAGAGGTGTTATAATGAAAAACCTGCCTGGATGCAGTCTCCACCCTTGCATGCTTTCCAGACCTGACTGGATAAAGCCCTGGATAAGGTAGTATGATCTTATAGGTGACCCTGCTTTAGGCAAGATATTGGAGTAGATGATCTCCTGAGGTTTATTCCAACTTCAACCTGTGATCCAATGAAACTGAAACAAAGAAATAAGAAAATCAGATATAAGCAGGCCTCGTGAGAAAGAGAGGAGATGAATGTGCCCCTCCAAACAGGAGACAAATGTGCCTCTGATGAAGCTATTTTTCAGGAGGAGGTCTGTAGTGGTGAATTGAGCAGGAGTACATAGGTGGAAGCAGCCTGAAGAAAAGGCAGTTTAGTCTGGCATATATATCTTACGTCTCCAGGCTCAGGTAGTGATGCAGAACCTGCATTGTGCTCTCCCCTTTGTATTCTCCTTCCAAAGTGCGAAGCTACGGTCTCCTTCACTCTTGCAGAATCCCACAGCTTATCCTCATTCTTCCCTTGCACTCCATCAAAGCCCACAAAATCAGAGCTGTGGTGGGAGGTAACTTCCATGTAATTTTCGAAGCTTGCTTAAGGTGAGCTTGCTAATAAAAGGTGTATCATTTTTACTGTAGAAAAATCATTGTAAAAAGCATTTGAAATGGTCTCAATTTCTCACATGCTGGCATAAAAACTAGATTGACTGGAGAGAAGAAAGAGGGAATGTGTTCATTTCTTCAAATGTTGCAGTCTTTTCTATGGTATTCTGAGAGGAGCCACTTAACAAAGAAACCTGGCTGTACGTTTATCAATCTGCAGAGTTTTAAACTTTGAATTCTGGAAGGTTAAAAACAGAGTTAAAAATATGTTTCTTGGCAGTACATTCTTTTATTCTCCCACCCGCATCAGCTCATGGGAACAAATAAGAGGTTTTTCCATCTGCTTCAATCCTATTAATGTTTTAAATCTCCCTTTCTCATAATCTCTTTTAAATATGTTTAAAGAGATGTGGAGCTCCTGTTACACTAAAACAATAAACTAGATTAGATTAGACAGGACGACATTTTTCTCTGGGTTTGATCTACTTAATATAAGAATCTGGTGTCATTATTTGTGTAGCTTGAGATTTGACCCTATTGTTTAAACCAGATTAATTTATTCAGAAATAAGTTGACATATGCAGAGCTCAGTTCTCAGTTGGTTTAAATCTAGTTGGCCTCAGCTAGGATGATTTCACAGAGACTTTTACTCTTACAAGTCACATCATTTAATAAGCCTCCAATATTATTGCATTTGCATAAAAAGTGCTCAGAATATAGTTCTTTTCTTTTTTTCTCCCCTGAAGTGATTTTATACCACACTTTACACTTCATCTTATATTCTTCAAGTGAATAAGAAAAATGAGAGAATGAAAAAGAGTAGAAATGTGTCTTACAGTAGGAGGGATATATATTTATAGACAACACTGTATTTAAAGAAAATTACAGTAGCAAAGTCTAAATTGCAATAATTAGGGAATATTAATGCTATCTATACATAATATAAAGCTTGCCATATAGAAATGCTATTGGACATTTGTCCAAGATGCTTAAAGCAAGATTTAAACAACTTGTGTTTGCCTTTGAGAACATTTGAACATTTAGAAAACTGGAAAAAAAAAGTTTAAAGAAAGGTGTGTGTGTATGAACTTTTTTTAACAAGTTCAATAAAGAAGCATAGCATCATATTTGTTCCTTCTATTTGTTCCTTTGCATCAGAAGGGACATCAGAGCTGGTAGATCCTTGTACCTATTTCTTGATCAATTGAAATAGTGCATGGTAGTAGTAGACTTTTAACTTCCTTGTTAATAAACTCCTGGATAAAATAGTACTCATTGATGCTGGTGAGTTTGATACTTATTTACAATAGTTATGATGTGGTAATCTGAGATTCAGATCCAAATAATTGAAGAAATTGTTTAACTGGGGGAGCTAGTTTGACTATATCATGAAGTCAAAAGCTAGCCTAGAGAGAAAAAGCATCACAGATTAATGCAGACTTGGCACATCTACAACCCTACCAGGTACTTACTCTCTATAGTATGTCCTCAGTATTTACTAAAGCTTGCTGCTCCCTACCCACAGAGCCAACCCTGCCTGTTTTCAAACTTTGTGCCAAGAAAGGTTCTTTCTGGTTTACATTCATGTCTTTGACTGACCCACTCTGAGTGGCAACCTTACATTTATTGCATTTGATGACACCAGCCACCTTCTTCCTGGCTTCTATGTTTTCATTAGTTTAAGCTCCAGCAGCATTATGCTGAGAACATTAGAGAGTCTTTGAATTCCTACAAGCAGAAGGAAAGTTTTCTGAAACAGGGGGTACAGAAAGCAGTCTGGGAGGAGAGAAAGAGGTAGTTTGCATGGAAAAAAAGCAGTACAAGGATAAAAAAGAAGGAAATTATAAAGAGCAGTGTTTACAACCAAAGTGTTTACAAATCTCATGTGTGGATATTACTTGGATATACATTTTTATTTACCACAGTGACCTAAAGTCCTTTTGATACCTGAAAGAATCATAGAATCATAGAACAGTTTGCGTTCAAAGGGACTTTTAAAGGTCATCTAGTCCAACCTCCCTGCCGTGGGCAGGGACATCTTCAACTAGATCAGGTTGCTCAGAGCCCCATCCAACCTGACCTTGAATATTCCCAGGGATGGGGCATCTACCACCTCTCTGGGCAACCTGTTCCAGTGTTTCACCACCCTCATTATAGAAAATTTCTTCCTTATATCTAGTCTGAATCTACCCTCATTACCCCTTGTCCTAGCAAAACAGGTCCTACTAAAAAGTCTGTCCCCATCTTTCTTATAATCCCCCTTTAAGTATTGAAAGAGCTTTTTTGCTCTTCATTTGGCTTCAAATCATTCTGTCTTTCAAGAGTCAAAGTGCAAGACTGTGATGACTTCCTTCTAGACCACTGGCAGCCACTGAAATGAACATCTTCCAAATGCATGGATAAGGGAATTTAAGCAAGAGCCAGACCTCTAGGATATGTTTTTGCAATTCCCATGCCTTTCTTAATTTCTCTTGCCTGTCTGTACAGGAAGGCTGATACAGTTGTGCTCAAAGCACAATAGGGATGTAGATGCCTCCATCACGACCTGACGGTTTTTGACACAAAAAAGTCTTTTAGAGATTCTGTCTTTGGAGACATTCTTAGCAGTTATGTCAAAGCTGTTCACGTGTTTCTGTACCTGATTTCTGTAGCTCTTGACATACATATACATCTCTCTTTCTTGACGTTGCCACAATTTGGGCAGATGCTTATTGTTATTTTTTCTGATTGTGATTTTTGAGGAGTCCTGTTTTATGTTCCAATAATGAAACTGACATTTATTATAGACCAGGCCTATTTCATTGCCTCTTGGGCTTATTCAGCCAGCTAATTTTTTCTTTAATGTTCATGCCATTATACTATTCCATCTCCTTTAGTTTGTTCTCTTAATGTTTAACACAGCTCAATCAGCTGCATTTCCAATAAACTTTAATTTTTTTAATTAATGTGAGTATGTTGAGAGCAGGTCAGTAAGAACCAGAACTCTACTGGAGAACAGCTGCTTACCATGTTGCAAGAAGTCTGGTTTTATGCCTTTTGTACCAATGCAACCTTTAAAATACTTTCTTTTTAACCTCTGTAAAATTTCCCAGTATAGTGATACAGAATTTGACTTGATATTTTTAAATTATTTTCATTCTTTAATATTAAATAAATTAGAACTTGTTGATGTTCTCTGTGTGGTCCTATCTATGATCAGAAGTTAAGTGATTGACAGTTAAAACTCTACTGATTTAGTGACACAAAATACTTTTGTTAGAGTGAACTAAGGTAATGTCAACCACACAAAAAAGTTATTTTTTGGGCAGCAAAACCTGCCTGGGAGCCTGACCATTCCTCTGTACCTGTGTTGACTGCAGAACTGAGGTAATTCAGACTCATCATCACGTGTTCATCTGAGCTGCAATATGAGAAGGCATAACCCAGTGACCTAAGATTTTAAATGTATGTATATAAAATCAACTATGTCCATTCATCCCTCTCTACCATCCTGTTCTGTGTGAATGAATTGCTGTGCCTCTATATTTTCCCTCCACCCATGTAATTCAGCAAGGAATTACTGCATAGTAGGAAGAGTAGCAACCTGGACCTGACCCAGGCAAGCAGACTTTTTGTCATATCAGTCCTTCCTGGATTAGGAAGAAAGTATCAGTCCTTAAAGCTTAGTATTAGATATTTCTTTATGCCTTTTTAATAATGCCTATGGAGTTGTAAAACACCACCCAAATAGCTATGTGTTGAGTTTCAGTGGAGTAAGCATGAAATAATTCCTTTTTCTTTGTTTATATGCAGATTACACCAAGAACATATATCCAAAATTATCTGTAATTTCTCCTGAAACAGCTAAAGAAAATAACCTTTTGATTTTCTTTTTTAAATCTATAAACATGAACTTCCAAGCAAATAAACACATTATTAAAAATCAGAGATCGTGTTTGCAACATTAATTTTCACTCTAAAATTAGGTTTTTGTCTCGCAAGTCCAGTGTTCTTCAAAAATGGATTGGAAACAGTTCCTTTAGATTTTAAATATTGTGTCATCCTCAAGAAAATATCTATAAAATATCTAGATAAGGTTATTTAAGTTATGCTCAGGACAGCTACTCATCTTTGAATAAGACAATTACAGAAATTGGGCACCTTAAACAGAGTGCTGCAGAAAACACGTCACTTGAACTCCCAACTCAGAAAAAAGTAGTTCTCTGTAGTCACTTAGACATTATGACTGGTAAAACATCCAGTGGAAGGTCAAATATATTAAGACACTTTGCATTCTTCTGGAGAATGTGGTCTAGTAGCTCCTAGGTTGACTGAGGTGAGCAGAAAGAAACCCAGGAGGCGAGGTATTTGGCTTTATTAGGCTGTAACACAGCAATTAACTCTGAGACATATTCATCACTACTTTGTAAAGTGTGAGCTAAAAGTCCTCTCTTGAAGGATTTAATCCGACTGAGGACTGCCATCAGCAGTCATAAAACAGTTCTCTACTGTTGGTCTTCAGACTTTTGCTAGGGATGTTGCCCTTCATTGCCACACGCTGACACTCACAGCACTCACTCAGGAGTTTGTGCCCCTCTACAGTCCCAGCTCAGCATGTTTATGGCATGCCTTTGTCCGCTGACTCCAACTGCAATACCACTTCTTAAAGCTAGTATTTCCCAGAAGCTCCTGAGACTTATCTGCCTGTTTATGCTATAGTTTCCTCTCTCTTCCAAGACATCATTTCTCTCCCTTTTAGGCAGAATGTTAATGTTTCTTCTGCAAGTTGAGATAGCATATATACAGCCTTCAGTGAATCTAAATAAGAGATGTGCTACTAGTAGGCAAATACAGGAAGTTTATCTTGATGTAGTTAAGCAACGAACTAGCCTAGGCAAGGATGCCAGCCAGCAATCTCTTTCAAAATTATGTATGAGATTCCTATTGATTCAAGACCCTTTTAGGCAGAAAGCATGTGTCACAGAAATAGGATACTCATGGCAAACAGGGCTTTGAAAAGGAGAAAAGTCCTTTGGCAGAAGAATACCTGTTTAGCATTAAGTAGAGATGGGAGGCACCACAGAAGGGATCAGATATATACAAATCCTTGCCTGCTGTGAAGGGGAAGTGCTGATCTGCCAAAAAAAGATGATGATGAATGACATCATACGGAATTGAAGAAAAGAACCCAGGGAGTACTGCAGAAGAGGTGTTTTCTTGGCTGATTTTATTTTTATTTTTTTCAGTAATCTGGCAGAGAAAATAATGCTAATGTTACTAATGTTTTCAAACAATTCTAAACTCAATGGACTGTATGCCAAATAAGCTGTAGACAGTGCAAAAGAAGTGCAGAAAGACAGCCTGGGAATAGAGACAGAAAAGAGGCAGCAGAGTTTTGATATGGAAAGATGTAAGCTACGAAAAGCAATACTGTTAAATCAGATTGAAGGACGATAGCAGGGCACAAATTGGACCTGTTTAGAGTGTGGTATAGCTTATAAAATTCCAGAACAATTCTGATATGTGCAGGTCTTGTCATGCAGAAAAAACCTAATAGTCTGTTTCTCTCTGGCTTTAGTGTAAGCACAAATGGAATATCAAATAAAGTTCCAGACACCTGAGCACTGGAAAGATAGCAACAAACAGTGGGATGTTTAGAGCGGTGCTGCAAAGAACGTAAAAAGTTGAAAGGATTTAAGAAAGAATAAAAGATTCAAATACAAATTATTCATATTTAGAGACATTTTGTACACCTTCTGGAAACCATATGTTGTATCATTATGTTTTTTAAGTATTTGTGAGAGAAGTGAGGTTTTTTGTTCTTTTATGTGATTTTATTATATTTCTAAGCTATTTTTCATGTATTGTTAAAAAACAATCCAAACCTCATTTTGACCTTGTGTTAGATTCAGTTTCTCTAAAATATTTCCTCTATATGACCTGATTTAATTTCATGTGTGTCTTTGCAGAAGTGAGTAAACAATGGCAGTCTCACTCTGCAGATGACATCATGTAGACAAAACAATCTGGGAGGTTTTTTGTTGTTGGTTTTTTTTTTTAAATTTAAAAAAAGCAAAAAGAAAAGGAAGTTTGAAAGGAGAGATCTACTAAGACTGTGTGGTAGCATATAGCAGGTTGCAGATCTTACTTCTCACCTAAATTTTACCACAAACTTCTTAAATGGGTCTTCTTTTATCTGTAAATATCTCTAAACTCATTTTTGCAGTAGGGATAATGATAATTCTGCACCCCCAAGGAATGATCGAGTAAGATTTATACTCAAGTATAATGTATTGCAAAGTGGGGACAAAGCTTGTAAATTAATGAATTGAATCTAACCTCTTTGACTTTCCCAAGTGTTAGTTTCCTAGAGGTTTCACTTACACATATTTAGTTGATCTGCAACAATTTCAGAGGCCTAGGTGTTTCACTAGACTCTCAGCTGTGAAAGCTTGCACATGGCATTCACTTGTACTGTTGCAATTTAAACTCTACCAGTCTTTCTCTGCCTGCTCTCAAGTGTGAAAATGCTTTCACTTTTTAATTAGAATATACCAGATATAGGGAATGCTGTACATGGTAGAAAATGTCAGATTCAGGCATTCCCTCCTTTTTCAATTGTTATTCAGTTAGATGAATGCAAAATTTACAACTTTCTCTTTCTTACAGTGAGGACAATGTCTCTTTTCACAATCTTTTAATAAACAGTAAAAACATAATCCATTCAGCATGAACACACTTCCTTGAGCCTAACTTTCTGAATGGCATTGGACAGTTGCTCTTATTCCTTCCAAGGTCCTATTTACCTCTGGGCCTGTTCATACTTATGCTCTTTGCCTTCCTCTGCAAATAACTATGGGTTTTGGCTGACAGGAATTGAAGGGAAGCAAGGCCCAGGGAAAGTTGAGTCTTTCATTTACTTGTGCTGCCAGTCTTACAGTTCTTTGCTTGCTGAAAAACAGAAAAGACACTGATGTGGACACAGTGACAACTCGTTTTTTATTCGAGGTAATTGTTACTGCAGTGAAGAAGGTAGACTATTTTACATCTGTTAACAGTTGCCAGCTTCATGTAAATATTTAAAAGGCAAAATAAATTCCCATTCCTCTTTTGCATCCCTTTACTGAAAAGAAGCTAACAGACTCTGTAATTAGGAGGCCCTGCCTGATTTGGAGACCTTTTGGATTTCACAGCAGTGGACTGATGGGCTCTGAAAACTGCTTTTGCTAAATATCTGCTGTTTATGAAGAGCAGATGAGGAGCAATAGAGTAATATTATGCGAAATCTTGAGGTTTATCCCAAGGTTTTTGACAGAAAATTGAATAAATTGTATTATTCCTTTTGTTGAAAAATATATGTAGAATTTAAGTGGTTGTGTCTACAGTAATTGTAGGATTATTGAATGACTGTGATTTCAGAACCTCTTTAAACAAGCTTAAAGGTGGAATGTCACCCAGGGGAATATTTCAGTCCCCCATACATTATCTCTATATTTCTATTGCTCTCCTTTTCTTCTTTGTGTTAGCACTAGTGCTTATGGTGTCACATGGGAAGTTAGGTTATTTTTCAGCTGGATGAATTTCCTAATCCATCTGGAAAAAAAAAAACAAAAACAAACAAAAACAAAACCCCAAAGGAATTCCAAGAACAACAGCAAAAAAATCCTTACAAATATCACAGCTACCACAGAGGGAGAGCAGGAACTTGCAGTTGTGTGCAGGGAGAGGCTAGAGTCACCACTTTTGCTTTAATCTGATGAAGTGTGATAGGAAATTATGATGCTGCAGAGAAGTGAGATGAAATGTCTGTTTCAACACCTTGACAATGTCATTTTTATGCACTAAGTGTTTATACTTTTTTCTTTTGAGAAGAATATCTATTTAGACCAGTCATTTTATTATTATATTAGTTAGAAGTGAACCTACTTTATTTATCACACAGATTTGACCATGACATATACTTTAGTTGCTTAATGTGACTCTTGCCAAATAATATATGACACAGGTAACAAGCATCAAGTTACATGTCTTATTGTTTTGGTAAAATTTGAAAGCAATACTTTTATTGGATATGAAGAAAAGGACAGCCAAAATTTTTTTACAGTAGTGGTAATATAAGAATATGGGAACAATCAAGTTGCAGCAGCCTCAAGTTATTTCCTGGTGACAGAGCTACCATAACTAGGTATGTACTGTTAGCTCACCACAACTGAGGCAAAAAGTTTCAGTTTAAATAGCCACAAAAGCATTTTAATGAATTCTACCTAGCAGCTGAACAGGCCTAACAGCAACTATGTTGTCATTCATGGTAGGTCAGCACATAGGTCATAACTTCTCATCAGCTTTTAAAAGCTGGATGTCTAAAACCGTATTCATCTGTGAAAGTGAAATGTTGCAACTGGAGAAGTTCCTATCTCCAGTTACTATCTCCAGGAAAGTTGTATTAAATTCTGACTAAATTAGTTATTACTTCATTATTTGTGAACAGATACATATGGTGAGCAATTTTTTCCACATGCAAGGCAAGCTGAAAGCAATTTCCACCTCTCAGAGTATCAAAAAAAGAAAAAAAAAAAAAAAATCAAATTTTTTATTGTAGTTCTAAGCTTCCATTTATTTCTGTGGGGATAGGGAGGGATCAGATATAATAATTCTGTGAATTTTAAACACTCTGATATCATCTAACATGCAGTAAACCCAGAATTGGAATCCAAACATATATTCTCTGAAGCATAGATTGCCTTTGATGTATTACCTCAGCTGTGTAAATGACCCTTGACAAAGAGTGAATGTGATGATAGAATATTCCTCACAATAGGCTGTTTATTATAGTTTCAGGGAGGTGCAGTGTGGACTACAAGGAAGGGAAAAATTTTTGAGAGGAAAAAAAAGAAAAAAAACTAAATGTGATGACCTTTCATGTATCTTAAAAACATCTGCTATTACTACAAATCTCTTGAGAAATACCCTGCAGCGGATCAGTACAGGGGAACCAAAGAAAACAAAAAAAAGAAAAAAAAAAAAGTGGAGAAAAACTCATTACAAATAAATCATACCAGTTTTATTATGAATGAAACAGTATAGATATTTCCCTACTTATATCAGTGTGCAAAATGCACCAAGAGTGTGACAAATGAAGGTATGTAATTTTAAACTGGCTTTTCAAATATATCAGTTTCAAAAAAAGTTATATTAAATCATAGTGGGACATTCAAATATGTAAATTAAAGAAAATTTGAAAAGCCATATCAGGAATTAATATCCAGCAATAAAATTAAATGTGAAAAGGTGGTACTAAATATGGTGTCGCTTTTAAACCAAAACTGAAATTACATTGCCTAGAAGATATTTAGGACTCTATGCAAGTGACTGAAGTTGTAAGCACTGGTGACCCAGGAACTCCCACTTGGGCTTTTTTAAATACATTTTTTTTGTTATCAAATTTTAAGTATATGTTTTTGCGACATATACACATAGCATAAAGTTCATAGATATCTAGAATCATCATGATAAATGTATATTTGTTCAGGTATCTGATTTGATGGTGAACTCGTAAAGAGGTGGCTGTACTGTCCAAAGCTTATTTTTAACTAGGTAGAACTGATATTAAAGGAATGGTTAACTAAATTCTGCTGAAGAATCATTTTTTGGGTGTATGACTGATAACTCATAAAAATCACCAAATCACTGCTGGGATACTTTTGCACAGTTTCTGAAAGAACTGCTTTGTGATGAGAAAGTTTACAGTCAAGGATTACAATATCTTGTTGCACAGACAAAGGGGGAAGAATATGCACAATATTCAGCTTTGTTCTGATCAATCAGAAAAGCACTGGCTTGCCTAATCTACATATTTGTGAAGAAGAGTGTAAGAAAGGAGGTTTTCTTCCCATGAGTACCAAAACTATACTGAAAACAGAGAATGGAGCCAATCATTTAGACTAGAACAAAAAGCGCTCCTAAGTGAATCTGAATTTCACTGCTAGCTGTGTTGTGCAATGTTCAATACGAGGCCAAAAGCCAAAAACTTTACAGATTTCAACTCAGCTATCCAGTTAAGCACACATGGAAAGGAGGGAAAAAGTATTCTGTGCTGGCAGCTAAGGATCAGTTTCTTCTCCAGAAAATGTTTGCTATTGCATGATACTATCCAGAATCTTTTTACTAGTTCAATGAACAGAAACAACTTATTACAATGCTTGATAATTTCCCTTAGCTAATGAAGTCAATAAAGCTCTGAAGCAGCTCCAAAAGTTACAGTCCTAGTTTTAAAGACATACTTTTAGTGAAGTATTCAAATCCAAGGGCATATGCAGATTCCTGTACTCCTTTGCCTCATTCGTCCAAAAGTTGAGAAAAAATGTGTCAGGAGTTTTAAGGAGTTTTTTCCATTCCACAGTTGTATAAGAGAAAATACAATTGTGATAAATATTTTTGTTTGTGAGAAACATTTTCTGCAGAGAAAGCAAAGCAAAACATCTCCTTTCTTTCCTGTACCTAAAAAATATTTTACTAATTCACAGATATTTAAATATAATAAACTGTGTTATCAAAGGGTTCCCAGAAAGACAGTCTGCCTTTCATAATGACTGTGGAACCAGTCAACATAATTTTTGACTAAGAAAATTTAGAAAAAATGTAGGTAGTGTCATCAGGACTGTTACTGAACCTTTATTGCATCTTTTTGTGTTTAATTACATTATTTAATTAATTAGATTGGTTTAATAGCATCCTTTCCAGTTTAGCAGCTACTAATGGTGACTCTTTCTTTGATTTTTCCTTTGATTATTTGCAAATTCACGTTGTGCACGCTGGTAGCTATGTACCAGGACAGTGTAATTCCTGCTCTCCTACAAGAATGTCACATTTAGATTGTGTACCATCACTGTGTGTGATGCTAAAACAGTTTTATCGTTGCTGGTACTCATACTGCTTTGTACATAAAAAATGAAATAGCTTTGTAACAGCCACTCAGAGCTTTAATGATATCTTAATATTGTTGAAACTGCTAATAATGCCTTGAATTAGACATGACAATCAGGATGGAAAACTTCAAGTTACTAGTCAGGCTTTTTACATCCAGTTTGCTTGTGATTAAATAACACTTGAGGCTTGCAAATTGTTCTAAATAAACTCGAAAGTCCTCCCTAAAAGCATTCCAGATTAATGAGATGAAGAAGGCTTCACAGGTAAAATATCTAGAGAAAAATCTCTTTTACTTCTCCCCAAAGGCACATCATACCACCAGGCTAGAGGACAGAGAGAAGGATCTCAAAGAAAACTATCTTCACAATATCCTACAGGTATGAAAAATCTGTGCTATAAGTCATACCTCTTCCTTTCAGACTGAGCAGCTTTAGCTATACTATGGTATCTTCTCTGGCTTGTATCGGAAAAGCAGTCCTGGCTGACACTGACAGTAATTAACTGCTTGCATATAAATAATACCAATTGACATCTCTCCTATGGTGGAAGAGAGTCAATAATACCAATTGACATCTCTCCACTATGGTGGAAGAGAGTCAATTGCTCTCCATCCTCTTTTTCAGAAGAAAACATAACACCATCTCCAGCAAGTTTCTTCACCGTCTTCGGAGAAAACTTTGGATCATCTGACTGCTGCTTTAACCTCCCACTTGAAAAGCTCTTCAAAACATTACAAAACTGTTTGAAGTCCTCTAACTTCAACAAATTTCCAAATCAGAGTATGGTCTTCTACTTTAGATATTGTTTAATTATTGATTACTTATTTACTTAGGACACTAAATGGTTGCAATTTTTTGACCCCAGCCAGCAGCTAAACACCTAACAGTCACTTGCTCATTCCCCCCTCAGTGGGATGGAGGAGAGAATCAGAAGAGCAAAAGCTGAAAACTCATGATTTGAGATAAAGACAGTTTAACAGGTGAAGCAAAGCTGCACGTGCAAGCAAAGCAAAAAGAGGAATTCATTCCCTACTTCCCATCAGTGGGCAGGTCCTTAGCCACTTCATGGAAAGCAGAGCTTCAGCATGCGTTAATGGTTGCTTGGGAAGACAAATGCCATAACCTTGAACATCCTCTCTTCCTTCTCCTTTCCCTGAACTTTTATTGCTGAACATGATGTCATATGGTATGGGATATCCCTTTGGTCAGTTGGGGTCAGCTTTCCCAGCTGTGTCCCCTCCCAGCTTCTTGCCCATCCCCAGTCGACTTGCTGTAGGGAGCAAAGTAGGAAAAAGAGAAAGCCTCGACACTGCAAGCACTGCTCATCAATAGTCAAAACATATGGGCTGCTATGAAGAAAATTAACTCCATCCCAGCCACACCCAGTATAATAGTTAAAAATTATTTCTTTGAACACAAAACATTATGAATTCACAATAGCAGTGCCATACTATTTCCAATGTTAATTTAGTTTCCATTTTGGAATCAGTGGAAATATTCTGTCCAGGCCAATGACAAATACAAATTGGTCAGTTAGGCTCTTCCTATAGACACATCTAAGTGTCTTATTCTGCCTACTTGTGTTACAGAGATGGGCTCTATCAGGATAGAAGGACAGTTGTAACACCAGAGAAAAGGAGTAGATACTAGGAAGTTTTTATATAACAATTTAAACAGGATTATTGAGGCTTTCCTTTATTAGATTATTTGGACTACCAGAGTGTGAAAATACTAATTGGGTTAACAAAAAACCTTTAGTCTTAAAAATGGTCCTAAAAATCCCTTTTGCCTGTAACAAGATTTTGGGTGTAACATGCTGGCCACTTTTTGTTTATGTTAGCCCCTGATGGCCATATTATCTTGCTAGAATTTATGTAATTCAGACCATGTGAAGTTGTGAAAGTCTAGGTCACATTTAGATCCTTTTTCTAACAGCTACAGTTTATTTATGTGCAAGTAATGGACCAGACTGGCCTTCTTAGCAAACAAGCTTTTGCTGTTTGAACCCCTTCCTCTTTAGTTGCAGATGGTCCTCTCATTGGCACTTTCATCATGGAATCATAGAATCATGAGGGTTGGAAAAG
>NW_009224965.1:0-27994 GCF_000690835.1 Fulmarus glacialis
TCTTTTTTTTTTTTTTTTTTGGCATGGAAACTGGTCCACGCCCCCGGCACGCAGGGCCGTTAGTCACCCGTGTGCGGAACGGGGAGGGGGTGGAGAAGGGCCGTAGGAGCTGCTGCTGCTTTTGCTGGATGGATGGAGAGAAGGGTGGTGGGGATGTTAAAAATCAGTATGTCCTTTTTTCTCAGATCAGCTCCTGAAACGGTGAAAATGTCTCCAGCACTCAAGCATTTCTCCAGCCTTTATAAAACCATAATCTCGGCTTGCAGATTCTGTTGCTGGCGCCTGTAAGGCTTGCACTTTCCAGCTTTGCTTACACAAATTAAAAATACAGTTAAAAACTAAAGCCACTTTCGGCTGCCACTTTCAGGCAAACATCGAATATCAGATGCATCATGGCAAAATGCAGTTCCGCAAGTTATGGATGCTTGAACTCAGCTCCCATTTTCTTGGTATGCTTCAATGGTTATTTAGAAAAATGTTATGAAGCCCCCTGGACATAACATGCCGTAGGACTCAGCGATGGTTGAGTATTGCTAATCTAACACTAACCAAAAGTATATTTCTTTTGTAAGGATGTGAACCTTAAAAAGATCTGCGCAGACAGATAACAGAACTTAAGGCATTGCAGTGCATAAAAATCAGGCTCCTCATTTTCATTTGTCATTCCACACAGACTGCTTCATGAGCCTTGGGGCACTTAAGTGTTTTAGTTTGGATCAGGGATGCACTTTTGAACTAAATGCTGTCATCATCTCTGCTCACAATGCTTTGATTCACAGTGTGGAGTGGTGTTGGAGTGCATGAAGTAGATCCCTTTTGGATGAAGCTAAACTGGCAGAGGCGCTCCAGGAGTGCACCTAATGCATTCCAGCCACAAATGAGCACTCAGTGGGACTCAAACTGAACTAGTCGAACACTGGGAATCCCTGAAATGTGTATAGCTTGGAGATCAGGCCCTCAGCACCAACTGTTGCACTCTGCAGGTCTTCTGTCAGGCCTTGGTGCTTGCCAGTGTAGTTCAAGACTTGGAGCTTTGTAGTTCAGAAGGAAGGTCCCGAAGGATTTCTAATGTAACACCTGAAAGACCTGATTCATGGTTCACAGCAGGCAGTCAAACTGATCTTCTGAAACTTTGATGCTTAAAAGTCTGCTGAAACTCCCAGTTTGTATACGGATCTTCCCATATTGTTGTGTCAGGAGTACATCACATCATCCGTAGCTGTAAGGATAACTTGAAGTTCAAGATGCGATGCTGTTGTCTGAAGGGTAGAAAATGTGCTACCAGTGTTGCTACTCCAGATATTGTCAATGGCTTTTGTGGTCCTTGATTATCCCCCTATGCCTGTAACTGATTCCAGGATAGAAGGCAGTGGTGCTACAAGTTAAAAATTAAGATAAATGACTAGGTAATGCTTTAATGCTTAAAAATAACTAAATGAATTTCCAGTAACATATGCTAGCAATTAAAACAATTTTTTTCTATCAGTGTATCTTGTCATTTTAATATGAGGCCAGATTGTAAGTGATGCAGTACATATTGAATTTTTGTGAGAAGGCATAGAGAGAACCACTGCTGTGGCGAAATCTGAGCAGAGAACTGTGGATTTTTTGTTACAACCTACACAAAATCAATTTCCTTTTCCTACAGTGCTTCTCATAAGTAATCAGTTTCACGCACTAACTTCATGTAGTTACTCTTTTTACTGAGATCTGCCGCCTTTTGCATGTTTCTCATAATACAGTATGTGATAGAGAAGATAGAACACTTTATAATAAACTTTAATCTTAAGCTTTGCTTCAATAAGGACAGCAGTCCATAATGTACATGCCTGAAATCAAACATCATAGTTCACTTGTCTTCTGGGTTTCTTCAGTATTCATCATAATATTTTTCTCCCTCATCTTGTGGTTGTAACAGAAATGTTAGAGTACAACAGATCTTTGTTTACTGCGTCCGAAAGTTTAAGGCTCATTTCACTCAACGAAAAAGGTGGAATATTCTAATGTGAATCCTTGCAAATCAAGCAAGGATGTGGAGGCGCAGCCCTTTTTTTTCTGACATGCACATGGTCTATAGCAGAGATTTTGTTTTGAGAAGCTAGACTAGACTCCACCAAGTCACTAAAATAAGGTGTAGGAAAAAATATGATTTACCAGGTAAAACAAGCATATATGACTCTGAATACAAATGAGCAGATCTCATTCATAACAAGATACCATTTTTAGATATTTTTCCTATAGAAAGGAGGGTAAACACCCAAGTTTGGGCCACCTAAGTGTTTTTTCCAGGGACTCCTAAGGGGGTTGTGGAGTGACCCAGGCCAGAGACAAACACTTGAAGGCAGCAGCCAGATTATCTCGGCTTCCTTTTTTGGTCCCACAAACTAGCTGGCTCGGTGTCAGGCTGGCCCTCCCGCGCAGATCAGAGCAGTCTGATCCGTTCTGCTGGAAACGGTGTGAAGTGCCAAGTCCTACACGTGTCTTCTCTCGGAGCACCTATGAGTCATTGTACCAGCTAGGCATGCAGGCAGCTACTGGTTTGATGGCTAACCAATGTAGTACAGTCTCAGTAGGAAAGAGCTGCTTACCCGCTGCATCCGTATCAAGCCACTGACACTAAGAGCCAAGTAGGAATAAATTTGATGTAAGCATCAGTGGAAGTGGATGGCAAGAGGATACTGAGTAAGTAGCATTATCCATACCGTTCAGACAAGTATAAATGTAAATACATGGGGCAGGATACTATCACAGCATTTTAGAAGAGCCTTTAAACAGGCAAAAATCAATGGGAGTTTCGCCTAGCTGAAAAGTGCAGAAATTGGCACATGGATAGGAGCAGATTATTCATTTATTCTTTCTTGCAGTGACATTTCATTACATACAGAAGAAACAAAACCCATGAAGAAGTGAATAGATATTGTTTCTTTCCTAGGATCTTGAGAGAAAACAATGCAACAAAAGGGAGTGATGCTAGTTTTATTATTATTCTCTGCAAACTGGCTGTTGCTTTCCCAGGAACCAAGCTCTCAGCTGAGCAAGCAGTAATTTAAAAAGAATTTTATCATTAATTTCCTATACAGCATTGCATATTTAATACGTGCAATAAAGGCCGACAGTCACAATTCTCAGGTGGTAGAGTTTGCTATAACTGCACTGACATCCTTTTACAAAGCTTTTCTTAAAATGTATATTTTCAAATGTGTAATTTGCAAGTATTGCGCTTGAATGGGATCATTTCATTTTGAAGATTGGGCTCATGATCAAAGAGTTGTGGCTTTATTCCTCCCTGTGCAATCATTTCCATGCAAGGGCTACAAACCAATTTTTTCCTCCTCCATTTGGTGGGTACTGCAGCCATCTTCATCGAAATGGCAAGTGGTTCGCTCCACAAAATTTGCCTGGCACGGGTGTTTGTGGGGATTCAATAGCGACAAGGGTTGTCTGCACATCCCCACCACAGAACTGCTAGCTGGTCTGCCCAGCACTTCTAAGCCAAACAGAGCCCTTCCAGGAGCGGGGGAAGTAACAGAAGAAAACAGTGCTTGGTCTGTAACAGTGCTCTTGTCTTATTTAGCAAGACTTGGTTAGGCTATGAAAAGTACCAGTGATCTAGAGCTTACCTACTCACTGCCTCTCAGTTTAAAAATAGGTTTTCTGTGCTGCTTAGCCACCTGCTGTGTTCTCCTCTTATGCATTACCACTGCCCTTTCTTCTGGCTTCCTAAACATATGTGGGTAGATTGCAAGATACACATTCTGCTTTTACAGAGCCAGGACTCAGCCTAATTATAACCTGCAAGATCAGGATGTGACTGTTTTGACTTGCAGAAGCAAAGATGAATAATTGAGTTGTTGACATTTAATTTGTTTAGATATTCTGAACGCGGTCCACTTTTTACTGTAATTTATTGTGTTTATGACAGTGCTGATACCTGATGAAAACGACCTATGTGTGCAAGCCATCATTTGCATTGTATTTTCTGATGAAGTAAACTGACTTTTAGCAAAGTAAAAACACTTTTGTTGTTCTTTTATGATTCTAAAGTCAGTGTGTTTTTATAACTTCATGACAAGAAAATAGTACACAGAATAAAGTTAAATAATATTTCTTTCCAGACTACAGTAATTTAGACAATCTGACATTTCAAAGAACTATACATCTTTATTTTAATAATAATGACCAGTTGTGGTTAATGGATTTCATTCATCCTGATATCTCTTACTGTGTGTAATAGGCACCTTCCGTGTGCACATAGATAGCTTTGTCCATAAGGTATTTCATCCTTGAGCGTATTCCATAGTTTTATGTCAGCATTTGTTTGGAATAAAGTGGGTAAGATGACATGATTGCAGGGTGGCTTTCTGTTGCAGCAGTCTGTCTCTTAAGCTCTGAGGGCAATTCCTGTATGTCTAGACCCATCAATGCTGCAGTCCTCAGTTCATCTCAGAATAATGGTACTGACATACATCATTATAGTCTCACAGATCACATTGTCTTCCACCCCTTTTTCCCCCCTGTGGAGCTCTGATGTCCTTAGCAATGACGTCAGAATGAAAACAGATTAGATAGAATAGCTCACATATTTTTCTGGTGATTATTTTCTTTAAATCAGTTTTGTTTTCGGAGCATTTGTAACTTTCCATAAACAGTTTCCCACAGCATGCCCCTCTCATTATATTTAAATACTCTATTTTCCTTCTCTGTCTGACTTCTCCCTCATACACCTTTCTCTCTTGGTTGCATTTAAACTTGACTTAGTTACTATTGTTTTCACCTATGCCAGCAGTATCCCCCACTTGGGGCTCTTTTGACCTATTTTCTAAGAGAATAGGTTTCCATTGGAAAGAAGAATCATCCTTCCTCTCTAGAAGAATTAGAATTTATTAACTGGCTTACTAAGCCAAGCCTAATGGAGAGCCCATGCCGCTACTTTTAGCGTCTGTATACAGAAGCCCAAAACTTTATGTATGAAACAGTAATATATGAAATATTGCATCTAGGCTGACATTGTCCCACTAAATGTAATCTTCAATTAAATCAAAGATATAACTTGGTTTTAATGTGGTTTTAACAAGGGGAAAGATATATATGTTTTTTGTAGCCTGACATACAGAAGGTTATGTTCTAAAATATGAATTTAAATATAGCAGAGAGAGAGGGGTTGCACAACAATGTCAACACAGTTGAGATATTACAATTTCTATCTATTGTAACATGTATTATCATCACTATTGTACTTAAAGAGTCCTACTTTTGGACAGAATTCTTATTTAGGTGGATCAGGTGTCGTACAAACACAAAATAAGAAGATGATCCCTGCCCCCAAAACCTTATAATTCAAGAGGGAACAGGTGAGAGAGTATTGGGAAAGGATGAGGTAGTTCACACAGCATGACAGACAGTTGGCTAGACTTACCCAAATCTGTGGCATCATGGCAGAGGTGAATTTCAAATAGAGGTTTTCAAGGAAAATACTGAAGTGGCTTTGTTGATGTTTATGAGAAACTCAGCATGAGCACGTGGGAGTAGTACGTGCGATAACATGGGCGTGCATACCTGGAATTTTAACAAGCAGATGATAACTACCATCCTGGGTAGGCTGGATGTAAGAGCTTGGGAGATGATATGGTGGGGATAGATTGCAAATGGACTTGCAAATGAAGACAGCGTACTCTGATGCTGTAAAGATGGGGAGAACAAAGAAAGCATTGTAAGAGAGGAAGATTTAGAACTTACCATCTCCCTGAATGATGATGAATTATTAAGGTAGTGCATGGCAAGGGTAAGGAAACACAATCAATGTGTGGCATAATGAAAATTTGGATGAGTTTTTAGTATGCAGAAGAATGCAAAAAGCCTTCTACTAGAAATGTTAGAAGAAAGTCTTGTTAGGATTACGGCATGATTTGGCTATGAGAAAAAAGATGGAGGTGGAAAGTGCAGATAAGCGGCAGGCTAGATATGATTTGTCACGGTGACTGCAAAGGAGATGCAACTGAAAGTGTTGTTTTAAACATTCTGTTCTTGGGGTCATGTTCCTGGAGAACAAATCTGAGCCAGATTTTTTGAGACTTTGAATAAAAACAGGCAGATCTGGAGTGAAGAGATGAATATTCAAAATAATAACTACATCATCATAGGGTTAGATCATCGTAAATGCTGGGGGTGGGTCTTGAAAGAACTCCAAATGGCATGAAGTGGTAATGGACAGACGCACAGAGGGAAAACAAACAAAAAAAGACAGTCACGGAAACTTAAGGAGGACAAGGTTTCAGTGATGGATTATTATTTTTCAGCTTTAGTTCAGTTCAAAACCAATGAGAGACATAGGTAAGAGCAGATTATGTTGTGTCTAAGGGGAGAAGGCTAGTTTACAGAGGTTCTGGGATGAAACTGGAGAAGAGGTATGTTTAATGAGCTTGGAGATGGGAAAGAGGAGCAGAGCAGTCTGTAGCTGGTGAGAAAAAGGGATCAGAAAAAGAATGTTTTTGGTGGGAGCATGAGAACTGAAGGAGGAGTGAACAACAGTTTGCTCAGGATGGAAGAACTGAGGCAAATGGAGGAGTTGGAAAAGAGAAGTTCTTAACATGTGACATGGAAGAAGGAAAGGAGTTACAGAAAGGGAAGTGATGGAAAGCAGATGTCTTCATGTAGAAGACATTGGTGAGATCCCAATGTGGAGAGCGAAGGAGATGCAGGAGCAGGGTAAGAGGGAGGATGATTCAGGGTAGCAAAAAGCCTGCTTGAGATGACAGATGTTCTCCAACTGGAGAATGGAGAATTACTTAACTAGGAAACGGGAAGAACTGAAGATGGATAAAACAAACTTGTTGGGAAAGACAGCTTGACTCACAGCTAGCTGGTTTGGAGTAGGAGAGGGGCAAAAGAAAAGGGTGAAGAGTGAAGCAGGCAGAAAATGAACAACAATCCTTGAGATAGAAGGAGAAAGGAAAAAAAAATGTGGAAAAAGAGAGTGGAGACAAATACTGATAAATACTGATGACCTGGAAGTTGTGGAAAGACTGAGTGACAAAGCATGAGGGAGAAGATGACCTTAAGTTAGAAGCTGAAAGATACCTGATCATTGTTCAAAAGGGAGGAACACAGCACCAGAGATCTGAGAATATGGCTGATGAAAATCACTGCGAGACAGTAAGCTTTGGTATAGGGTGAGCTGAAGGAAGAATGGTGGCTGAACACAGAAGGCAGACTTGGGACTCTTCAGCAAAGGGATTGGATGCATCCGCAAAGACTTATGTGGGATACAGCAAAAATAAAAGAATGCCTTGAGTTGAAATCAAAGAACAAGAGAACAAGGCTGAGGAGAACTGCTTGCATGGTGAGCAGACAGCAAAAAAATGATAGGGGGAAGTGGAGGAGGGTCGTATTCAATGCGGCTAAAATGGAGAAAAAAAAAAGAGAGGAGCATAGGCAGGGAGAGAGCAGAAGCCCAGTGTGACTACCATGAAACGAAGCTGGGGGGAGAAATGCGTGGAAGAGAGAAACATCTGAAAGACAGGGAAGAGAAACAAAAGGACTTGGTGAGGCTGAAGGGAGTGACATATGAAGAAGTCATGGATGACAGGGTTTTTTACAGAGACAAAGAGAGTGGGAGGAAAGAAGGGTGTAGGTGTGAAATTTGAAGCTGTGAAACAAGACAGGTAGAAGCAGCAAGAAAGGAAGATGTAGCGTAAGGCAAGACAAAATTTTCAAACTTGGATGGTAAAAATAATGGTCCTAAATTCTGTTTAGCCATCTCAGTAGAAAATGGCTTTAAACCATAGTCCCTCAAAACATTCTCCTCTTTTCTTCCAGCGATCATCTGCAAATAGTTGCTCAGATGTGTGGGCTTTCCTCTGGGGAAGGCAGAGGGAAATGAACTACCGATTCCTACTCTCTCCTGCTCAATGTGTTCATCAGGCTGGTGGAAAGGCTGATAGAAACCATATTTAATAAAGTAGCAGGTGATTGATTTAGCTGAGAGAAGGCATAGATGTTAACAGTGTCACTCCTAAACAAAGTTAGATCTTTCTGTTTCATCACATTAGGCAGGTCTGGTTGGATGATGTCCATACTAATGCTTAATATGGACTTGAGCTTGAATGCAACCTAAATGACTGAGACCAGGCTTATTTCAGCAGTCTGCATTGGAGGGCTCTGCTGCTTGATAATGGTGTTGGTTACTATCTTAGGGACTTTCCTGTTTCTCCAGCTGCTTCTGTAAACTAGCAGCAGCCATGAAAACTTCTTTCAGTGTGAGCTTTGCTTGGAAGTGGATACCTTTTTTTCCTGGATGCGGGCCTTGCCGCTTCTCCGTGTTTCTATCAGCTGGAGTTTGGGTTTCTACAGAGCGCTCTCCATAAAACCATGCCCAGAGATCAAAAGGGAGCTTCCCCACGTGAGCGCAGAACACCCACTGGCTGAGTGAGTTCCTCCTAACGTTCCCGGCGGGCAGCCTTGGCTCCTGTGAAATTCAAAGTGTGTGTTTTTACATGCACTGCAAAGCTTCGGGACGGGATCCATCTCACTTGAATATACTGCTCGCTCCTTGTAATAACTCAGCAACCAGGGCTCTTCAGGTGAAGGGGTTCTACCCTCTCCTATACCGGCTAAAGGTCTGTTAATCTCACATCTTGCGTGCTCAACAAGGTGCTCTCGACCAGCATTAGTATTTCGGTCATTATGTCTACAAAAGAGCCTGAAGCTACAAAGCCTGTTTCCAAGATAAGCTTTCTCCTTCCTGTTTTTGAAAAGGGATTTGGTCGTTAGGCTCGGGGAGCCGCGGCAGACTGCGGTTCTGGTTTGTTTTCTAGGAATGACTAAGAGAGGAGGAGTTTGTACGGTCTGACTAAATTCTGATGACTTTGTTAGCAACCGCATTTCTTTAACTGTACAGGAGCTTGCTGAAAGTATGTTTTTAATCTTGTAAAACCCTCCTCGATTTCTGATGTTGCTTCTCACACACATCCTGTTATTTTCCCTTTTTAGCTTCAGCCCTTCCGTGTTCATACAGGCATTTCCAGGAATATTTTTAAACGGATTTTTTCAACTTAGTAAACATATTACTTTCAAATATTTTCATTGTTGGCTAACATCTGAAGTTTTATTGTTTTAAGTACAACCCCTCAACCCTGGTTAAAAACAACATTTTGTTTTACTACATGAGCAGCCAAGTCATCTCCAAAGTGAAATACATTAAATCAGAAAAATGAAAAACTAATCAGGTAGACATTTTGCTTTCAAGTAATAGCAAGAAATGCAGAGAGAAGAGTTCAAATCTTGATCAGAATAATGCATACATGGGATTAAAGACTTCATTGGAGGCTGCGTCAGAAAGAGGATTGTGATTTGGGTCCTCAGAAGCAAAATGAAGCACACAAAAGCTGGTTTTGGTTCAGAATGATGGTTGTCCCAGATTGGCTTCCCTGATACGGTTTCGCTATGCATCCAACCATGACAGCGAATAGTTTCTTGTGTTTGGTCCCAACCAAGAAACAAAGGCATAAGAAAAAATTTGGATGTGAGGACGAATACTCAGTGCTGCTGAAAATCTGAAGGCTTCAGTTCTGCATTGTGGGCCACTCCCTGGTGAAACTCATATTACCCTTTTCCCCAAAACTACGTTGGAACTAGTTGTCCTGTATTGCAGTGACATCTACTGAAGGAAAGCGAAAAAAGCCTTAGGAAAGCAGGGTCGGCCTCTCTTAAACATAATGCAATCATCAAAGCTTGAACGTATTTTTAAATACCGAGGGGTTTCATATTTTTCCCTTTGAATATTTCAGAGCTATTATTACCTGATCGTTACTAAGCACCCATCATCACAATGTTTCCAGACTTTAAACAAACACATACCTAACTAATGTATTCTGCGACTTGTTTTGTATGCAAATATTTAATTCCTGAAAGACGGTGTTTTAGTTTTAGTTTGTTCTCCATTTGAAAATGGAAGTGAAGGGATTTTTTCTCACTGAAGGAGGGGAGAGATTAGAATTTAGAGGGCTGGCAAGTATACAAGGTGTTCAGACAGAGCTGGCTGCGACCTGCATTGCCTCAGCGGGTGGGAAGAGGTGGAAAGGACAAGGAGAATTGTCCCTTCTGCTATGAAGGTGAACTGCTTGTATTTGTGTGACATTTAGGTAGAGCATATTTGGAAATGAAACTGAACCTCTGTTTTTATTGACTAATGATTTGTGTTACGTACAGCCGCTTGTAGAGAAGATCAGCCTTGTTTGCTGGTGAAGATTTGTGGCCTGTAGCTGCCCCACCTGGATAGTTCCATCTCTTTCTTTCAGGAGACTGGATTATGGGATCTAATCTTCCTGCCACTGGCAGCAGTGGTTGCAGGTCTCTGGATTAGGAAGAAAGTGGGATTCATGCCTGCTCCTCCACTTTCTGAAGCTGATAGCATCATGTCTTTTTAGTTGTGAGACCCACCTGAGGGATAGCTCCAAGCAGAAGAAATCCCGTCAGCGTATGCATGTGTCAAACTATCAATGACCCAGAAAAAAGCATAATGGGGCTGCAAAATGGTGCTCGATTAAGATCACTGTTGTTTAAAAAAGACCCGAAAATACTGATGGGAAGGTTTTATGTTTCTGCTGTCTTCTATATTATTTTCTGGTCTCCCAGCATGCAACACTTACAGCCTATCATTAAACCAGCTTGCTGCTATTTGCATTTTCATGAAAGGAGCCTCTTCTAACATACCACTCTTAAATCTCCTATTTGATATTGAGTGAAATTTCATTTCAAGGCTTTCCTCTTTGCAGATCATTTAACTCATAATGGCTTTTTAGCCTAAATCTATCTCTGCTTCCGTCTGAGAGTGTGTGTCTCCCTCCCCCTCTCTCTGTCTCTCTTCCTCATTATTTGTTCACCTTTAAGCCATTCCAAAGCTATTGGAAAGACAGATTGCAAAGACAGAAGCCTGAATTTTGCTATTATGCTCAACAATTCTGGCATGAGTTCCCACACGTTCCTATTAAAAATATGTCTGGAGCCGAAAACCAGTGAGGGAAAAATGGGCTTTGGGCTGCTTATTAGTTGAATAGTTCTGTATGGCACTATCTGCACATGAGAGTCGTATTTATGGATTTAGATGAACAGTGGAAGAATAGTGCTTGGCCCGATGTTCTTGGAAGTGCTGAATTTAAGGACATATATAAAATTAAAATACTGTGCATATGCTAAGTGCTAGGTACTTTGTGCAATACAACTGAGCAAGGCATCCCTTAGAAAAGTAATAGCTCGCAGCAAAGGATGTCTAGCAAGTGGAATTTTCTGTTGATTCTCTCATTCCCTTCCTTATCTTTCCTTTTCCTGACAGAAACAGATGGAATTTTATTTTCTCACAATCACTATGAACTGAGACTAACAGCTCCCAAATTGGCAGTGAGGAGGTGGAAAGGTGTGGAAAGAAATAAAAACATGCAAACCCTCTGTAACAGTCTGAACAGTGAGATATGGAAATAAACCTTGTCATATGAATTAACCATGACTGGCCTGTGGCTTGTGGATTACACTCAGTATGTAATGATCCATCAGCTCTTCAAATAATGGGTGTATGTTAAACAATAACACAATTCTGTTGTCTTTCTACTGATGATTAGACCTTCCGAACTATTATGAAAAAGAGGAGCATTGCCATGTTATTTACCTAGTGTTGAGGCCTGCAAAGGTTTTTTTCAGCTTTGAAATTGTTGTTTAAACATGGTCTATATGGAAGCCATTGGCTTTCTTAGAACATTTCCTTTAGGTTCCTCTTTGCCCAGTTTCCTCTTATCCCAAACTCTGTATTTTCTCTTTGTGACCATTATCTTATTTTTTAAAGTGTATTATTTAATCACGGGGGAGGGCACAATGGTAGTAAACTCAGTTTGAAATCTACTCAGCTAGCATATAGACATCTTCTGAGAAAGCAGCCACTTGACTTTCTTGTAGGCGAGTTCTGGAGAGTCTGGATGTGCCCCAGCTACTGGCCATGATATGATTGTCTGACACACGCCCTAGGAGTCACACAAGGACTTTCTGTGCTACAGCTATCCTTAATTTTGAGAAAGAAGACTTTCTAAATGGAACAGGTTAAATATCTTAACTTATGCCCTAAGCAGGCTGTATGGAAAGATGAGGAAATTAATATTCAGAGAAGTAAAAGCTGCTGAAATGCCGTTTTATAAACCTTGGTTGAGGTGTGCGGGGGGAAGGCCTGATCCAACACTCAGTTTTGTTCCTGAGGAGGATCCCAGTGCAGATTTCCGCATGTATGGGACCTGATCCCATGGTGGGGAATGCGCACTGCCCGAGCCGGAGCGAGGGTTCCCCTTCAGCGTGAACAGGGTGAGGATATCCTCTTGGGCGAAGAGCAGTAAAGGAAGAGGTTTTGTGCGAGGGAGAGAAAACAGAAAATTACGCAAACAAGCATCACAAAAAGGGTCTAAATCTCAATGAACAGCACAGAGAGAACAAACTGCAGTGAGGACCGACTGAGGAAATATAAAATGTGCACTAATTTACCTGCTTATTATGAGAAGCCAAAAGTTACAACGGACTTCCTCCTTCTCCTGGGTTTAATCTGCTCTCTGATGAAAATGTTTCGGATATTCTGGATTTCCTAATTCCAAGCCTGGCCTGTTACCACTGTGCCAGTAAGACAAGGCAGTAGTGCCAAGGCTGGCGCCCGCTGTCATGCCTCACACAGGAAGGAAAAGTGCCTCCTTTTCTGAAAAAATGTGATGCCCTTGAGTGCAGGGTTCTCACCAACTGTCCTTCCCTCTCCACATGCTCATTCTCAGAAGGACTGGGGAGGGGAGGGCTCCTTCGCCCCAGAGGTACTTGACCTCAGTTACATTTGGGGTATATTTCAAGGTCAGTTTTGGGTTTGCTAGAGAACGAAGATCATGCTGGTCCTGAGTACTGGCTGCGTGTTGCTCTAAGGTCAGTAAATTCATTTGGGTATGATGGACTTTGCAGTTGATACTGATATTGCTGATCATGACCTGTTATTTCAAGAGCTGGAGGTCTCTGCATTCTTGGTAGTGCTTGTATTGATCATACCCCTCTCTTGACTTGATTATCAATGCTGAGTGATCAGCGTTGCTGCCTCTGGTCTGACATATGTGTGTCCCTTCCTCTTCGCACACACACATGCATGATTCTGGCTATCTGGCACTTAGCCTGCAGTGTAAAGCAATAGCCCCAGAGGCTGCCAGTGATTCTTTCTCATCACTAAGGAAGCTGAAATATGGAGATTGCTGATGGTTACACACCTTAAGCTTAAGCAGAGCATCCGGGAAGATGACTGTGAAGCATGGGATAAGAGATGTTGAGTACACTAAAATTATTCAGCTACATATTTTCTGCCAAGCGGACCCTGAAAGTTCTGGGAGGAATGCCAGAGTGATGCTGGTAGATGAATGTTTCTGAGCCATCTTGTCCCTGACTGCAAGAAAACAGAACTGTTGTTGGGTCAGGATATTTTTTATAAGGCTACCCTCTCTTTGTTTTGCTTTTCTTCATGTCGAGTCATGTTAAATACTGGGTCAAAAATCTTAAGAGTCACTTTTGATGGTGCCCTTCTCATGGAAAACCGTGTGTCAGATTAAGCTTTTAGCTATGCAGTTTGCATAGATTGCCCCTTATTTATTTCATGGTTACCCCATGCCAGTATCATATGCACCTTCCTCGGTTTTCTGGGTTTCCATTGTTTTGCTGATTCACTGCATGCAGCACACTGAAAATGCTTAGTATCCTTGCCAACACAATCAGCCTGCTTCACATTCCATATATTGTGTGCTCATTTCATGGAAGATCCAGCTTCAGTCTGCCTTAGTGTATACAGCTGTGAAAGGTTTGGCCCAAGTCATATCTGAAACCTCCTTCTCGAGCGTTTGCTCAACAGGATTCTGCACTGTCTTGTATTTTGGACTTTTGCACTTGTGCCTAAAGGCAGTGGCTATTGAAATTTGTGTCATGGTGACTCCTTTATGCTGAACTGGCCTCTGAAATATGGCTTGTTTGATTCTCCCAGCTATTTTCCTTTACCTAAAAAGTTAAAAATTACTGCCACAGTTGCATTATGATTGTTTGAATTACAGTCTTTGCTTCTGGTAATGTTGATGAGGTTGGAAGGTTTCTAGATAATGATGCATCTTTGCTATGCCCTTTTCAGCACCTTAAAAGTCCCTACTGTTGTTGTTGTTGTTGTTATTATTGTTGTTGTCAACGTTGTTGTTGTTATTACAGTTCTAGAGCTTTCTTTTCTGTTCAGCACAACAAATGCAGAGAAATTTTCCTTTTATGTCTGTCATTTTTTCCGAGATTGTAACAGGACAAATTCTTTCTATTTGTCTTCAATATCTTACACTGATTGATGTTTTTGATGCTCTCTTTCATGCCTTACTTCTAATAACTGCACCTTCAATGAAGCACTCATTTCACATTAGCTTCTTATACTCCGACAGGATTTTGCAGTGGTGTAGAAAAATAGTCTAAAAGCTGTTAAAGAAAGGTTGTCCAAAATAAAAATTTTTCGGTTCATTTTTGAAGCATTTTCTAATTTTTGATCTCTGTGAGAACTAAAGGAGCCAAACCAAGTATATGCTCAAATATTAAGCATTTTTATTCTGTAATATATTGCTATGTGAGCAGGGGAAAGAAAGTATGCAGGAGGCGCTGAACATGCAGGAGTCAGTCGGCCTGTAGTAATAAATGTCCCACTTAATCTGCACAATGCTGGATTTAAAGTCATTGTTAAGAATTCTGGATTATATACCACATTAATAGTTCTAAACAGATATATCTTTGTCTGGGGTTTGCAGATTTATTTGAACATGCTAGGTATGATGCTCTGAGTTGAAAGAAGCCCATTTGCTTAACAATAGCTTCAGAAATGGAGCCACCACTGAAGGACAGAGCCAAATGTAAGGTACCGTCTTCTCCTGAGTGGTGATGGCAGCTGAAAAGCCCATGTAGAATTAGAGGACAGCAAAAGAAACGCTGGCCTGTGACAGAGCCAGGAGGCTTTATTGGGTTGCTTTTGGGAAAGGCAGGCTTCCAACTGTGGAGACCAGCTTCCTCCTGTGTTCAAGGCAACGGGGCTGTGCGAAGAGTCTCTGTAAACTGCACCAAAGATAGGTAGCGCCAAAGAAATACTCATGTAATCAATGACTGATGTAATTAGCATTCTTCCTAGCGGAAATACCCCATAAAGCCCCGCATACTGGCTAGCCATGTGATTTAAGGGACAGTAACATAATTTTTCAACCCTAAGAATGAGTGCAGCACATCATTGTACACAGATTAAGGAAACGACGAAGTGTCTTGGTAAATATAAAAGTGTGAAAATCTACTGTGGCATGTAAACTTCAAATGCAGCTAAAGGAAAAAAAAAAGTATAAATCTATTTTTTTTATGGGTTTGCTTCTACTCAGACTGAAGGTAGACTGAAGGTGGGGTCACCAGGACCTGTAACATCATGCATGTCAAGGCTGATGTTACATGGGAGTCGTTCAGAGCAATGTGATTCAGATTCAGTGTTATCTGAGGCCACGTTACCATAGTCCTGACTCACAAAAGAGAGAAAATTAATTTGGGCTGGATCCTATTATTCTCTCTGTGGATGCATCTCTCTTGGAATATATGCCACTTTTTGATCAAATTCAATATCTGATTTTCAATGAGGTCCTAGTTTACCTCTTTTTTTTTAAGATGTGCTGGAGTGGTGGCTTTCCGAAGTTGCAAAACGAAAACAGCAATTCCTCTCAATTCTGTTCAGTCTGCTCCTTTCTCCTTCAACTGGAACACACACCATCTCACAAGAGCTTGTAGCCCAATCTTCAGGTTCAGTGTTTACCTTTCTGTTCCCTGTGTAACTACTTTGGCTTTTTGGAGTAAGGCGATTTTATGTCCTCCTGCTATATTTTCTCTAGATCATTGTTTCCTTGAGCTGCTGAAGCACTGAAAATATGCACAAAAGGGTCTTTGATTTCATTAAAGGGCAGTACACGAGTTTAATTATAAAAGAAGAGAAACACCATCACTTCTTTGTGTCATCCCTGTGCAGTAGTCATTTCTAAAATGCCTCAGGCATCTTGGAACGTCAATTTATTAAACTTGGCTCAACAAAGAATTCTAGGGCACCATTTTGCAAAGGATGTTTTATTACTGAGTTAACATCAAGAAACATTGAAAATAAAGATTCCTGACTTTGTATATTAAAATAAACTGAGTTAACAGTCTCTTTAATAGTGAAAACTTTTTATCTTCAAAAGCAGTTTCCTGTGACCAGGACTGGATAGAGTAGTGACACATGGATGGGGACCATGCAGTGACTTTACTTTTTTCCCATCCCATGATCTCGGAAGCACTACTACAGCTCTCTCTTTGTCCTTCAACATCCCTACATTGGCTTAGATGAGAAAAGTCAACCAGATAAATCACAGCTGTATGCTATTCCACGGTGGGATCTTTTCAGCTGGAAGCATAAAACACCCCAAAATGTGGGCTCAGCTCCACAAGAAATATTGATCACAGTCCCCATGATTTCTATGGGCTGATGTCCTGGCACACTTCCAGTATATGTGAGATTTTATAAACGTATTTAAGGGACAGCTTTCAGCCAAAAATTATGAATTAAGAGGGTACTGCAACTCTGCTTCTGCTGTGGTGTGTCTGACCAGAGCATCACCACAGCTAGCTGGCCATGGCCAAAAGCGTGGCAGATGGCATGAATACAGCAACGGTGCCATGAACTGCAATGGTTCGCTGCAAACACAAGTCAGGGGCATAGAAGGCCCTATTCCACACAAGGAAACATGCCAGTTTGTAAATGAAAAACAAACAAAAAAGTGGGTTTTTTAAATCTTAAAATGATTTAGGTGACCATACACGTTCACTAGTTATCACAGGGCTGATGGCAGTGGACTGGGGAAGAGTGGAGAGTTTTGTGAAATCTTTTGGAAATCCAAAATAACTAATTTTTTGTTGTGACAAAGAGTTGTAACTAAGACATTAGTAACTTGCTATTTGTTTACAAGAGCAGTCTGGTAGGAAGGTAATTTTTAGCCCAACTAAGAGAGGGAGAAAAAAACCCCTCAAACAAACTCTGTCCACGCAATGGTATGAATTAGCAAAGTAATCCATGTCTTGTCAGTGTATTGCCCCAACTTGTTCTTCAATTGTTACAGTTAGTAAAAAAGGTCTTTGTCTTGTGCAAATAAAAAGACATTTGAGTATTTCTAAGTACAACTTTGAGAGAAAAAATATTTGCTTGAGCGAAACAACTGTTTTGTGACAGAACTATTTCGGGTGAAAAGAATGTAAAAATCTAAGCAATGTGTCTCTGGTGTATAAATAAATGCCCTGTAATTGTCTTTGCTAAAAGTGGAGGTAATGGTGTTGAAACAATAGACTCCATTGAAAAATAAAATCCTGTAAAGTGATAAATGTGTAAGGTCAGCTGAACTATCTGAAGATAAATCATTTTTCTTTCCTTAGCTACTGGCATCTTTAATCTGAGAAAGAAGACATCCAGAAATTAACTCTGTGTGTTCCACGGAGGTAGGAAAAGACATATAACAGGTATAGGATCACACCTGCCACTTCACTTAGCGGGAACCCCTTCAGTACACTGCCTCTTGACTGGATTAGACAGTTCCTAGCACAAAAATGTCCAAACTGTGTTCAGACACGCTCAGCTCCCACTAAGAGTTTCACGCAGATGGCTGGCAAGACTGATGAGACCGATGCATTTCTGACCAGCTTGCGGCCGAGGGGCTAATACTTCACATTCCTTTTAAGAGGTTGGGGTCCTTTAAACAGGCAAGGGGCAAAACTCATCTCGTACACACAAAGAAATGCCGGATCAGTGGGCCCAAATCCCAGCTGGAGCTCCCATCTGGAGAGGAGAGTGCTGACCAGTAGATAGTTACAGTTTAGGGGGTCTTTGACTACTCAGACAGCTCATACAGATTGCCGTAACAGGCAAAAGTGTCTAACGGCCTCCAACGGGCTGCCCGCACCGGGTAACGCCACCAGGAGTGGAGCACGATTTAGCACTGCAAAACTACTATTGCATCTTATTTCGTGTCAGCTTACATAGTCATATGGTGTATTCATGCCATACTTTCTCCATTTCTCAGTTTCCATTTCACCTTCCAGCCATTCCCAGTTCTGATCTCTCCCAGCTCCCTCCAATTTTATATACATATTACATATATAAAATACTATATGTGTTATACTGTGTATACATATGTCTGATATGTACATATCTATATAGCTCTGCTGCTGTCCCAGGCAGCAGCAGTATCCTGTTGTAAAGAATTCTCCACCCACGCACATAAGTCAGTAGCGGAGCTCAAGGATCCTTATTGCGCATATAGAAACACTCCACTTGTGATGGGAACATCAACCTCTGCGCCAACAACCAGGTGCAAGCACAGAGGGCTTCATTTGAAAAGGTTTTGGCTCTGTCTCTGTGCTCATATCCTCCTTTACTTTGAATGCATGAGAATTTTTCCATTAGAGCTTACTTCTTGAAGTTATTTTGGGAATAACTTCACAAGCAACTGAACAAGAATAAAGACAAAGCACAAGAATAAAGACATAGACAGTGAAAGAATAAAGAAAAAGCTGTTAATGCCAAACATGCAAGAACTCACACTCATGAAAAAGAATGACTAGAAAGAAAAAACACTATGTTCTGATAATTCAGATATTTGATATCTTACTTCTTATGCAACTCATTTTCTTTACATCCCTGGTGTTTCCATTAGAAATATGATTCTCCTTCCCTGCCTTCTGTTCAGCTGGTATTTTGGTCATGACAGTTTTTCATCTTTAAGAACAAAGGAATTTTTGTACTTTATAAGATCAGAGGTTTGTGCAGTCCCATGACTTTCCTCTGACAATGACAACCCAACTGATTGCAAAAAAAGTACAAGCAATTGTTACAGGCAAAAAAAGATTTTTCTTTATTACCCTTAGCACTGTGAGCTGCAAAAGAAAAACTTGAAGGGAGGCTCCCTATTTAAAATTATCTCTATTATTATCATCATAAGATGGTCAGGCCTATTTTAAACTCTACAAGTCTATTCCTTTGCGATATCCTCTTAACTCTTGATAGCAATGTTATATTGTGGTAAGAGGGTTCACAGATTATTCTGTTTTAACTCTTCCCATTTCCTGATATTCAAGTTCAGCTTATGGTCGTATGTTTGGAATAAAAGACAATATGAGTTTACATTCTTTGTATTTTTTTCTTTTCTTTAATATTTATTTATTGCTCCTCATTCGTCTCTACATTAAACTGCCCCATGTATAGGGGGTCTCTCCTTGTATAAAAGTCTCAGGAGAATTTCTAATTTGTTTCATCATCTGTTTTTGAAATAATTTTATCTGCATTGTTTTGAGATGGAGAGAATAAAACTAAACACAGTAGAAAATATACCTCTGATTGAAATAATGCTTGTATATTGTCAGTGTTATTTTTGATGTTGCTTATAGGCCTTTCTTGATAACGATCCTTTTATGCAGACACTCCCAAAGTGTAGCAGGATTTGCCTTAGGGACCACTGGCATCTTTGACCCTTTGTTGAGAAACATTTGAAAAAAATACCTTAGGCAGAGAAAATATTCCTAACAAGTTCCTGAGAAGTATCTCTTCGGTTTGCGTGAGTATATATTATTTTAGCAGTTCCACCATTTATTTCAAAACACACTGAACGTACCATTTAACCCTGGGGACTTGTCCTTCACTTTATCCTGCTCTTTCAACACCTCTCCCTCTGATTCCTCAATCTTTGTTTTTACTACCTGGAGTAAAAATGGTGGAGGGCTATTCTGACATTTTCTTACAGTTTCCACCCTCCTTCACACCTGAACTTTATTCATATTCTCATATTTTTAACAAAGAACATTTACATAATCTTTTTTTTTTTAAATATGTAACACAAGGGAAAATCTTGTTAAAATTGAAAGCTAGCTAAAATAGTTGAAATGCTTCATTTTCTTCACCCAAATGCTGAAAGCTGAAGGTAAGGTGGTATATATATAAAAATGGAAAAGCACATTACTTTTGTGTCTTTGTGAGAAATACTTCAACTGCCGTAACATCATTTCTTATACTACCAAAATAAACTATGTATTAGTTCAAAGTATTTAATAGTAACGTTTTGACACAGAGAAAAGAAAACCCCATTACCTCTACGTACTGCTGATTTGGGGTTGTCTGTTATTAATTCAAACAGTTGCCTTGGGAGAAATAATCCTTCCTTATGAATATTAATAAGAACGCTCCATTTGGCACTCTTATTCTGCTCCACAGCTTGAGACGTTCCCTGTCCCGCCCTTGCTCAGTCTCGTCGCTGCGCAGATGAGGTGCAGCCCCAAAGGAGGACAGGGACGGGTGGCGGGAGATGACCACTCTCACCTTGCAGAAAGGGAAAGACAGAGGTGCTGGCAGCCGCTGCTTGTGCTCCTGGCCCTTGTCCTACCCCCTTTCCCCAGCCACCTGCCCTGTCACTCTCCAGCAGCAAGGGTACACCCTGGGGTCTTCCGCGCTTGGTGGGGCTCCGTCCCCAGAGAGCTGAGAAAGGCTGTGCCTGGCAGAGACCCCCGCACGCCACCGGCGCCCGCGTCGCTCCGAAGGTGGGTGTCGAGCGCCCTCGTGGGCAGAAGCATCTGTTCCTAATAAAGCCAAATAAACTAAACTATAAATAAACGAATAAATAAATGATTGAGAAGCTGAATAAATGAAACAGCACTTTATGTATTCTATTTAAACCAAGCTATTCTGTTTACAAAGAATAGCATTTTAAGGCAAGCAGAAGTCACTGGCATTTCTGAGCTTGCAAGCCGAGAGCTGCAAGCAATCTGCCTCTGTCATCATTTGAAAACACAACGCTGACAGATCTCTGCCTTGACGGTAGCACTAAACAGGATTAACCACTTTGGCATCTCAGGTTTCATTGCACTGAAATGGAAATAAGTGCTGTTCACATGAAGAATGGCATTTGTCATATTATTCACGCCTGCGGTGGCCTCTCAGGGTGTACGTGGTCGGTCACATCATGCCAAACAATGTACGACCTGAAACTTAACCTTCAAGAGTGCTTTAATGGTGTTACTATCAGTTACTTCTTCTTTTGGTCTTTGGGTACTAGCTGAAGGAGATAGCAATCCGGCTCAAACACCCTGATACGCCCGGCTTCAAGAAAAGCAGAGTTTTGATTTTATTCTTACGCAGCGCATTTATTTAGCAGTTAGCCCCTCACCCACCCATGGCACTCCCTCTCACTTGCATTTCAGCCGGGGCATGTTCACCAAGGGGTGTAGCACAAGCAGGACTTACACAGCCGTAATTCAGAGGCCTGATTCATTTGACGGCGAATTCGGGATCCCGTTGCCAACCGGAGCGGCTCCTTTCCGTGGCCCCCCCAGGTCACAGCTGCCACCCTGCCCCGAAGGCGGCGGCCAGCTTGTGCTTCTTGGCTGGCTCCCCCTCCCCGCTCGCCAGCTGGGCTCCCCCTCGCTACCTCGCTCGCTCGGCGTCTTGGCCCCCTTCCGCCTCCCCCCGCGCCAGCAGAGCCGAGGAGCCGCGGGAGGCTGCCAGCAGGCGCCGGCGGGGGCAGGGGACCATCAGGGAGCCCTCGATGGCAACTGGCAAATCCCATGGCAGAAGCGCTCGGTTCGGTGGCATCACAGAAACCGTACTGGGTTCGGAAGCTGTGGGATCAGGAGGTCCAAAGGCTGCGTATGAGAGAAATTCACCCCTCGCACGTACCTGTGTGACCGTGCCAAATTGCCTCAAAGTATTGGGAGACAACGGTGCATTTGCTTAAATTTGTTTCATTTTCTCAAAGCTTTCCCACAGCCAGAAGAGCTGGGTTTTTATTTTTTGTTAGCCACCCAGAGAGCTGTCAAACCTTGCCAGACAGACCTCCCCGCCGCCTGCCTGGGACTGAGCTGGGCAGTGATCCCCCCGGACGGCTGGATCAGCCGCAGCGGCAGGGACATGGCACCACCTGCGGAATTCAAAGGCAGGGATTATTAGCACTTCGCCTTGTTTGCTCTCTCTCTTAGGGAAGAGGGTGCTCTATTTTACTCGAATTTCCTTTTCACTTTTAAAGAGCATCCAAAGGAGAAGTGTTAGTATATTAAAGAAAAGGAGACATTGCTTTTGTTTGGCAAAATGTGAACCTGGAGCCAGAATAGCTCCTCTGTGGTAACTAAAAAGCTCAAGCATTCGTTACCCTCCTGTTGGATGACGCTTGCAGTACCCCTTGAAGAGATTCGTTCTTACCTGGACACGCAGAGAAACCAATTGCATTAAGAGAAAAAGGGGTAAGTTATGCCACCTTCCACACTGTTTTGTGGAGTGCCTCAACTGAATGAGAATAATTAATCATGAATTTTAACTGTTGCAAAATTAATTGGAATTTGGGTGAAGTGCTTTGGTAAAATATTTGTTGATGCATCAGGATCAGTGACTTAGGATGTATTATAGCTTTTGGATTTGGCCCCCTAATACAAATCACCGATCTGGATGACTATAAACCAGAAGTAGAAGTTGTGTTTCCTGGTGCTGCTGCTTTATTTCAAATTCTCTGTTTACATCCATTCCATAAAATGTTTTCTCTCCTTTTACTCATGTGTTTTAGACTAGTTGGAAAGCTTCCAACTACATTTACACAAGTAGTTCTGCTTCACTGAAATTGTTTCCAGTAAAGGGATGATTTTGCTGCCATCCCTACATCCGAACAAAAAACCTGCAGACTAAGGTTGGATATTTTATCTCTCAAAATAGGATATTTAGAGCTAAAAGTTCTGAAGACGTTTGATTCACAACATTTCAATTCAAATACAATGCAATTTACATGAAAACAAAGAAAGAAAGAAAGGGTCAAAATGGGGTATTTAGAAACACAGAAACAAACCATTTCCATTTACTGAAACAGTTTTATTAGGTCAGCTTATGAACACGTTCAGGATTTTGATATTTCAGCTATGGAAAAAATACCATAGAAATGGAAAATTCATAGGGAAGGAAAAACAATTTTCTGTCCAGCCCTGCATATTATTTATTCAACCAAGAGGCAGCTTGAAGCTCCAGAGAACTTGATAGATGTCAGGAAAAGAGGCCCCTCATCACTCCAAATTTTATCTTTTTTGGTTTTACAAATCTATTGCTGGTTTTTGTCCCCAACATTTTGAGAGTAAGCGTTTTTTTCTCCTATGTGCTTGTCACCGTGCAGGAAGCACTCACTTTAGGTAATGCAAAACCAAATAAACCAAAACTGTTTCCCCTTGCTGGGGCAATAATCACTATCCATCCAATGGCAAAAGATGACCCATACTTAAGTCTATCTTACCTGAAATTGGTTCCTCACTGCTTTCCCCCCACAAATCCATTTCTAACTAATACAGCAAAATATTTTAACAAGTTGTGTGGCCAATATTCTGTTCCCACTTATCTCTGTGAGCTTCCTGTATCCCAGAGAAGTTATTTTCAGGCTTGCAGCCATGCAAATGGAAACAACATAACTCCTTTTCTTTCAGTGTTACCAGTTCCTACATGCATGTCTAAACACCTTATGTATATACTGTAACATTATAGCATTAAATGAAACTGCTTTAGAATGTCTGAATACTTTTACTTCATACAGTCGCAGTGAGTGTTCTTTACACTTGTCATCCATAATTATTCCTGTTCTTAATCTACACAGTTTAAAAATTGTGAAGGAGGTGATGGCATTTCCTACAAGCAAGCAGAAAAGAAAAAAAAAATTAAAGAGATGTTATTAAAAGAATATGTGATTGTCACACTTCAGGCCTTGAAGGACTTCTGAGGCTGTTCTGGAAAAGGTAAACTTCATTCTTGGGAAAGAACGAGATGTTAACTTGCTGTCAGATAAAAATCTACAATTTCTGTTGAATTCACATAACCAAGAGTAGAAGGCAGACCTATTTATGTCTAAATTACAGCTCTCTTCAGGTAGTGAAACTGTGCACCTCTCATGTATCTATAATATGCTTAGTTACATAGGACAATCATATTGTGACAGCTTGAAAGAAGGAGGACTCAGAAAATAGGAAGGCAGTTTAAAATTCTTATTGAAATACCTTATTTTTGGAAGCTAGCGGCACGCTCGTTGCAGAAACAATAAAATCCTTTCCCTGAGGAAGCTGATACTTTCCAATGGCCTTAAAGACAGCTTACATTCAGCTGGCAGGGACCGTGGAAGGCGATTGAGTCCACTCTCCGCCCAAGGGCCAGTCTACCTGTGCCAGCTCTGACCGGTGGTGCCTAACTCTTCTTGAAGAGTCTGAGGTTGGAGGCTGCACAACCACCCTGCCAATCTTCTTCCCTACCCTTATCATTTTTATTTTCTAATCTTTCTTGCTGCCTTTTAAACCTGTTCTCTCTTGACCCATCCGCTATGGAACCGGAGAGCAAATTCGTCCTTTTCTCTTTACAGCAGTCTTTCATATATTTGATATACATTCATATCTGTATTGTATAGCTATGTATGTTATTTTCTCTTCTTCCGCTTTCCCCGCTTCAACTTAAATCCCTGTTGGGTTTTTTTAGAATTTCCTTATAGGGGATATTTTATAGATGTAAGATCATTCAGGTTGTTCTTTTCTGCTCTCTCCATGGGCTACGTATTTACTGAAGCCAGGCAGACCACGGCTACTGATCTTTTCTAGGGCCGTGTAAATCAGGCTGTTTCACAAAGAGTCTGTGCTTATTTCTGTATTGTTTTATGTGGTTTGACTTTCTCACTGCAGCTCTCTGACATTGTCCCCTTTGTATAGACTGTGATTCACATAACCACAGATCTTTTTCTTTTTTTCTTTTTCACATAATCGCAGCCTTTTTCCCTGCAGAACACCCAGTATTTCCCCCTTTCCTATTTGTACAGCTGATCATATCTGCCTCCGCCCAGTAGCGTGCACTTATCCCTGTTGAATAGTACCCTCCTCTTTTCAGACCCTTTCTCCAGTGTGTGAAGATCCTTCTAAATCCTACATCTGTCCTCCAGCATGCTAAAGGCTCCCAGTTTGGTATAATCCGCAGTTATGTAAACATGTTTTCTGAACCATTGCTGAGTTCATTAACATCCTTCTGACAATGAGCCGCTTGTGCCAGCTCCCTAAATATCTTCATCTACATTGTTTCCCTTGTTTACCTAAAGAATATCATATGAAACCATGTCAAAAATCTTACTAAAGTGACATCCAACATCCAATGTTTCTCCTCCACTGACGATTCCTCTTACTTTGTTGCAAGGGAGATTATATTTGTTTGACATCTTTTGTTCTTGACAAAGCTGTGTTGGCTGTAACTTGTTGTGTTATAAGTGCTTAAAAATAGCTTGTTTACTTACTGCAGTATCTTTTCTGGGCACTGAAATTAAATAGATTGGTATATAACTTCTTATTTCCTTCTTTCCTTTCAACAATACTGTTTGTCCCTTTCTGTCCTGTAATACCCCTCCACTGTAAATTCCCAAAGATAACCACTAGCAACTGAGATTTCATCAGCCAGTCCTGCAAGTCCAGCTGGTGTGAAAGCAGCAAATTTTGTCCGAATAATTTCTCACTTGGTCCTTTGATAGTCAAGTCTGAAATCCGTCTGTTTTCCCAAGTATCAATAATGCCTGATATTTAAAAAAAACAAAAACAAAAACGAAAACAACAAAATTAGATGCAAAAATATTAAGAAGCTTGGCTTTCTCAGTGTTGTCTGTCAAAAACTTTCCACTTCTGCTTGATACTGGAGCAATCATTTGCTTGATTCTTTTCCATTTCTGGTAATGTACTTAAAATGATTTCATGTAACTCCCAATATCCGTTGCTAGTTGTGTCTCATCTTCTGCCACCTTTTCTGATTTCATCCCTGCACGATCGGGCTATACTTCTGTAGCTCTCCCAAGTAACTTGACCCAGCTTCTCTTTTCTGCATGCTTCATTCCCACCTGAGGTTTGGGAAAAGCTTGTGACAGCCAGGCTGATCTTTTACTGTGCCCCTTACCTCTTCTGCATGGATGGTTCACTTACTTACGCTCTCTTAAACATCTTTTTCATCTGCATCAACCTCCCAGAACATCATGTCGACCAGTTGTAAGAGTTCATTGGAGTCTACCTCCATGAAACACCTTGTTTTTATTTTGAAGTTGCAGCTTCTTTCTAAAATCACGGACTATCCCTGCAAAATACTGTGAAGTCACATATATGTATACACACATATACACACGTATGTATATGTACATACATACATATATACACATACATACATACACACACACATATATACGTACACATATGTTTGTCTCTCTCTTTGTGAAGAACACGAGAACTTAAAAATTGCCTGGCTTTTCTGACCCAAATAATTCAGTTTAATAAATATAAAAGGAAATGAAAGATGATGGGTGAGTCACTAGAAAACAAGCTCATCATTCTGCTGGAAAATGGAAGCAGGCAGGACTCCTTATTCCTTTTCTAATAATCCTGTAAGTAAATTGTCTGCTTTACATCAGCTATAGCTCATAGGTGAAGGACACATGTGAAGGCATTGTGGACACATTTGGCTCCTGGATTAGAAGAGAGTGTTAAAAGTTTTCTTCCATTCGGCTCTTTTTATTGGTGATGTATCTGTGATCTTGCAGACATTTATTCTTACGTCTATTGTTTATTCTCAGCTTCACCACATCAGGGGTCTAAGAAGCAGGATTAATGCTGGCCGGGCTTCCTGATTTCAGTCTCCTGGGAAAATCACGAGCAGGTAGAGGACTGTGCCAGTTCACGTTTGACAGGCTCTGCAACAATAGCTGTAGAAAACAACGGTATGGTGTCCCACTGGCTCTCGGGGAATGAATTCCTCAGACGTTATATCTAGCACTGGCTTGGGTTTAAAGGATATCTTTAAAACATGTTTTCTTTTCCTCCACGTCTCCCAAGGACTTACTCTGTGACACTTGGCACATTTCTATACCCATCTCTATAATGCACATGATCTCTCGTTTTTCTGCAAAAGTTCAATATGACAGAAAGAGGAAAACATTTCAAATTAAGCAGCATCAATCTGCATTGGTTATGACCATATCACACTTGGCTATAAAGATTTTCTGTAAGCATATTTCAGTATTTCTTTGTCTTTCACTTGTATATTTTTAATCACTTGGATCAGCATATTTTTACTCGTTTCTCTCATGTTGTCTATTAAATAATTATAATTTATGGCAAGGACTCATTTTCCTTGTTTCTGAAGAACTACTTATGAGAGTGCTTAAAATAAATTGTTAGTAGTAACTTGCAATGTATACAGAATACTGAAATGGGCTGCATGAATTTCACTTTCATATAGAAGAATTTGAGGGTTTTTTGGATATATATTTGGATTTCCTTTTCCTTCCTCCCCCTTAAATAATTATAATTTATGGCAAGGACTCATTTTCCTTGTTTCTGAAGAACTACTTATGAGAGTGCTTAAAATAAATTGTTAGTAGTAACTTGCAATGTATACAGAATACTGAAATGGGCTGCATGAATTTCACTTTCATATAGAAGAATTTGAGGGTTTTTTGGATATATATTTGGATTTCCTTTTCCTTCCTCCCCCCCCCTAGTTTTGAATTTCAAATTTCACTTTCAAGTGATGTAAGTAGTGAAGATGAAACTTGGGCATGGAAAGCGCTGCACCTTAATAGTATTTAAGAGTCAGTTTCTCACCAGTTTGATATACTTATGCCTACACACCTCTCGGGCTCTGAAATAAAATACCCAGACCTTATAAAACGGGAACGTACCCTCCTAAAAAGCGCAGGAAGTACTTTTCAACTATTATGCAGTATTTATAAGCGCGGAGCTCTAAAAACCGTGTAAAATTTCTCGGGTAGATGTGCACCGATCGTAACATGCATTACACAGTTGTGACCATGTACGCATGTATAACGCAGAACATTGTTTAACGCAGCTAATTTGGGCTGTGTAG
>NW_009224966.1:0-56361 GCF_000690835.1 Fulmarus glacialis
TCCAACCCAAACTCTTCTATGATTCTGTGGTTCTATTCCTTCCTCACAGAGCATCGGGGAGGTCTTTGCTGTTCAGCATGTTCACCAATGTTATTCTTCACCATCTCTTTGTCTGCTTGTTTGTGAACTGCTGGTTTAATAAAACAGCCTGGAAATGGATGCAAACCATATGCATGGGCTGTTCCAGTCCATGTTCATAGCAAAGTGCAATACCGTGTTGTCCGAGCAGCTTCTTGCCCCTTTGTTAGGCTGCTGTTTGTAATGTTTACAGTGTTTAGTGTGATGTATAGGGGCTTTCTTGTTCCTCAGTTATTTCATACAACTCTCCATTCAGGGAATTTCCTGATGCTTTTTACTTAATTGTGTTTATTTCTGTTGCTCTCATTGGCCACCTAAAGTTGGACATCATAGAGCTGAACACATACCAGGGTGGGGAACGGATGTGATCCAGGCAGGTGTGACCCCCAAAATTGGGAAAGCACCCGTTACAACTCTGACTCAGCCCTTGAGATGACCGAAGGCTCTGGACAAGAGGAGGGAGACCCATCCTTCTAGATCCAGGCTGTGTTTTCATCAGGGGCAAAACAGGCAAAGAGCAACTTTGCATTCAGCCCTGGGGAGCTGTTTTGCATGGCTTGGAGCAGCAGCCTGCGTCTCGCTTCACCCTCTGCTCTGGGTTGTGTCTTTGCTTTCGCAGAAGACCGTTGCGTGCTTTCCCTGAGCTGTTGTCTGAGTCAGCTTTTCTACTGCAGGCCCATGAAGTTCAGACTCCAGCTGTTCATGCGTCTTGGTGGCATTTTCTGGGTCTCCCCTTTGGGGTTTTGCATCTTTTGTGCCTAATATACACAAAGCCAATGGTATCTTTTTTGAGTATTTTTTTTCTTGTGGTGGGCTCGTTAGGCTGTTTAGCAGCATGAAGACACATTTAACATCAGGTCTACAAGGGCAGAGATGAGACCTTTTGCATTTGAGGTTTATGTGGGTCAAAAATGTCTTTGTGGAGCCTATCCAGGGTTTTATGTGTTTTTTTCCCAGCTTGCTGTTGACGTGACCAGGGGCTCTCACAATGCGAAGCAGCCTTTCCCCACTGCACCTTAGCAGCGTGCTTGTTGTCGTTTTGTTTTCTCCTTTATCCAGCCCCTCTTGTAATTTCCCAGTTTTCACATAGTGAGCTAAAGAGTGCCCTGATGTGGAACACAACCCCTTTCAAGGCCACTGGCTCAGGGACAGGGTTTGGGGCTCTTGCTCCACTAGCTGTTTCCCCTGTTTGTTTGGGTTTTCTTTCTTGCCACATTCATACCTTTCCACTTTCATGTACCTGCAGGAGCCGACTTGCTTTTGACACTGAGTTCAGCCTCCAAAAATAAAAGAAGAGAAAGTCAGGACAGAAAGACATTTAGGCTTTCTTCTTCCTCCACACCTGCTGTTCTCGCTCGTCAGGCACTTCCGAAGGGTAGAGTTCTCCAAGTTCCTAGTCATTACCCTTTATATAAGCATAATATAGTACTGCAACACTCCCTGTGGGGAAGCTATCTATTGTAGCAGTCTGTAAAACAAAAGCTGGATTGATCCTTCTCCCATTGCTCCCCCAAAAAAGCTGCATGCTGTTCCTCAAATGGAAAGTCTGAAAGCCTTCATCAGAGGGCAGTTCGTTTTTACACGACATTTTTACACTGAAGCAAAACTGAAAGCAAGGCATAATTTGAAACAGCTACGCTAGCCGTTAGAGCAGAACCACACAAATAAAATGCCTGGGATGATGTAGTTGAATACGTTGCAGTTAGAAAAATGACAGTGTACAAGGAACAAAGAAAACTAGACAGATGAATGCGAATCAGTAAGGAGCAGACTACCAAGGCAGAAAAATCAGATTGAGACCGTAGACCATTATATTCAAAGGAATCAGGCAAGAAGTACACTAAACTGTACCTTAAGTGACAAAACAAGTGCCTCCACCTGCAGGTAGAGCGGATAGAGCAGTGGCTTGGGACCCGGGAGACCCGGCTCCCGGTTGCGTCCTTGCCACTGGCTTCGTGACCTTGCTCAGATCACTGTACGTCCTTGCGCATTAGCTTCTGTGCCTGTGAGACAGGGCAGGCACCTGACATAAAAGATGCTTTTTGAGATCTGCAGATGTGACGAGCTCCAAAAGAGCTAGCTGAAGGTCCTTTCTGTATGACTGTCTTGGCACCTGTCATCTTCCGGGGATATTGCTGATATCTATTATATGGGAATGCTTCTTTGCTTATTTTTTTTCCAGAAGGCAAAGGGCTGCCCTTTGTGTGAAATGGTTTTGCTGATGATGAATTTTTAAAAATTAACTCTGCACGATTATATCCAAGAAACTGAGGCCGAAGAACTATACCTCACGTACAGTGGCTCTTTGCAGTTGTGAGAAAACATTTCATGGTGTTGGACCTGCCTAGGAGAATCTGAGCTGGAGGAATTTGTGTATTTTTAAAATGAAGCCCATATTTTTCTTGGTCAATCTTGCAGGTCCCTCTGTAACTCAGAACTTAAGGTCACATTTCTTGAGATGATTATGAAATGCCCCAGATGCTCAGCGTGATAGTCTAGACAAGGCAGCGGAGGGAGAGATGCAGAAGGAAGTTCCTCCAATTGGTACGGACAAGAAAAGTCCTTCAGATGGACAGCTTCCAGGCAGAGCTTCCCTTCGGTGCTTCTACCTTTCCACTTGTGTAGAGAAGAGACGGATCCCAGCTGAGTCCTACCTAAGGATCAAACTCATGGTCACAGGTGAATGACTCTGTTCAAATCCCATGTGGCTGATTCCCCCAGCCCCACATCTGAGATTCTCACAGACGGATATTAAATGAATGATCAGGAAAAGTCCTCCAGCGGTAGCTGGGACGCACAACCTCTTGCTGGGAGTATAAATCAACACATGCCTTTACAAAAGGCAAAATTGATCTGATCGTTCCCATAAGAATCATATTATAATTCTTATGTCAGTGATATAAAATTGAAGGAAATGCATTACCTGTTATCCCAGGTTTAGACACATAAGTTACTGAGCAGGAGCTGACCTGAGCATGGCAATTGTGAGGTAGGTCCTTTTAATAAACTTGTGTCACATTTATTGTAGGCTGAGACTAAGCATGTGGATGGTTACCATGAGGCCGCTGGCACATAGTGACTTGTCATCTAGGTGAAACATCCTCTTATATTGGAGTTTGACTGGATCTAAGATTAACTAGTATAACTACACACAAAATTTCTTGTAGCATCCCCAGTAAAATGGGAGCTTGGGTACTTTTTCAATCACTCATTAAAAACCCTAAAATTAAATATAATTAATGAAATCAATAAAAGAAGATTAATTAGTGAACACCAATATTAAAAGCTAAGTTGTGACGGTGTTGAGGGAATCTTGATTTTACCCTGTCCAGATACACGTACTTACCATGCCGACTGGAAGGCAGTTTGTGTTGGGGTCTTGGGAGCACCAGCAGACTCTCCCCGCTCTCTGAGGGGTCTGGCTGCCTGCCCTGGGCTCAGCTCTGGTTAGGCTACAGCTCTAGCCTTGCACAGGCTGCTGTGCAAAAAGCTGTGGGAGAGCTGGCCGGGGCCTCCCCTCCCATCTTGAAAGCTGCAGTTCAGATCAGACTCTTGTTCTTGAGCCGTCCTGCCTGGCCAGGTACCTCCCTGACAGTAAGGGGGGAGCATACAGACCATGTCAGAAGTTAGGCAGGATTTGCAGGAGACTTTTCTGCTGAGTCTCGAAGAAGCCAGGGTTCATCTGACTTCCCTACAGCTTTCAGCTGCTGTTCTGGTCCAGCTGCCTGAGCTAAATATTTGAGCTGGGTACGGATGGAATGAGTTTCATCCTAATGAGTAACTTGTTAAATGGTCTTTTCCCTTGCTATTTTGCGACTTCACCAAGCTTCCACCTTGCTTTGTTGATCTCTGACAGACCTGAATGACGTCCGTGGGCTGAAAGGTAGCGGGCAAACACAGGGACAACTTGAGGTGGTGACTCAGAGCAAACACGCCTTTAGGTGTTTAGGTGCATGGGGAGAAAGAGCTTTAGAGCTAAAGAGATGAAAAATCTAAAGCGATGAGACACCAGTGGAAGTCCAAGGTGCTCAGCATCTTAGTGGAGGTACGCAGACCTCACAGTGCCAGGGAGGAGAGTCTGGTTCTGCTTGATGCCGGAATGTGTTATGACAAGTAGAGGCTGGGAAAGATCATGAGGAGACAAATTCCCTTGGGCACCAAATGCAGGACTTAGAGAAGAAACGGGTGCCAGTCTGGGAAATAGCTGTGATGGCAGATGGGAAAAATAGCCAGTGAATTGTCCCACAACTTTGATCTCTTCGTGACTATCCCAGCTCTCGGTGCTCTGTGTGGTAGAGTTGCACCCAGGCTCCTGGTCATGTTTTACCAGCTGCCTGGTTAGGAGACGCTCTTACATTGTTGGTCTCCGTGATGGATCTCACGTTTGCTACTTACCGAATGCTATTAATGCTTCATGTTTTCCAGACAACTATATTTTTGAAGGCATTTTAAATCTGCTTGGGACTGTGTAGATTCCCAGCTGTCTCAACCATGCTTAGAGGGGGAGAAACCACCTCACCCTCTACCGCAGTCAGTTGGGTTGTCTCTCTTTCACTAACTTGACACTACTTGGTTTTTCCATAATTCTGGAGGACTCTTCTCCCCTTCACTCTTTAATAAATATCCTGGTTTTTACCAAAGGCTTTATTGTTGAAGATGTTCAGTGCGTCCAGGGACTTCCACTTCACTTAACAGCCTCCCAGATTTCAACCTGCTATCACACTCATCACAATTTGCTTGCCGTGGAAGATGTTGCAGTGCCTGTTTGGTTGGCAAGTCTTCAGTGTGGCTCCATACAGCAGCTCTTAAGAAAACCTTTGCACATAATTTTCTTTGGGTTTTTTTTGTTCCCCCCCCCCCCCCCATTAATTTTGGTTTATCCAAAATGATGCTCTGGCTGCTGTAAATATTAGTTAAAATCTTACCGAGTGGCTAGTGTTCTACAGTCATCTCTTTCAGCAGTTTTTTTTGGTCTCCGGTGATGTTTATAGATGCATTTCCTCTTGTCTCTTCTAGCTATGTTCTACTGTTTCGTCATTTGCTTTATGACAGTTTGCTGCTGGTTTTTGGAAGCGCTTTTCAGTGAATTAACTTGGGAGTTAATACCGACCTGCTTCCCTGGCTTCAGCAGCTGCTCGTGCTCTGGCGCATCCCGATCTGGACGCTAATGCTGTAATGAATTTTCTGTCAGCATTTTGTAGTCAATATTTTTGGCTGTTGCTGTATGTCATTCATCTCTGGCGTAAGCTCCCCTGTGGTATTCTGAGGGTGAGATGAAACACGCATCCGCACAAGCGCTTGGTCTGGGTCCTGTCGGGGAGGTTCCTGGGGGGTGGAGAAGACCTCAGCCCATGGGGCTTTCCTGGGACAGGGCTAGTTACGAACCCAGGTTTCTAATTTCTGAGTTGTCCTAGGAGACTACTTCACCTTTTGCAGGATGATTTAGGAGGGTGTGCTGTTCAGGATTCCTGTTCAAGTGTTATTTATTAGTTTTGTAGTACCTTCCAGGCTGCTTTCTTCAGTGTCGTGTTGATTCCCTGGGGACAAAGAAAACAAAGGAAGGAAAACGCTCGCAGGAGTGATAAAACAGGAGTATGACTAATATCTTCTCTCTCTCTCTCTGTAGTGTTTTTTCACAGATCAAAAATCAATTAAGGGCAAATTTCACTGGGAACTCTTTAAACAATGTAATATTTCATTAGAGATCATTGCAGACTCTTTCACATTTGCAGCCCAGGTGTGAATTACAAAATTAGCCTGACTCTTTTAATAATTTCCTCAGAGGTAACATTACTCCAAGCACCCTGTGTTTAGCGCAAGCTGTGCAGCTGCTGTTGGAAAAGGTGTATTTATTGTCTCCCCCCGCATTCTGATGGCGCAAGACTGAAAGAATGGGTTTCTTGGTGTGATGGCAGCCTGGCTGGGCACAGGGTTGTGGACTGGAAGGAGACGGTCACTGAAGAAAATAAGAGCCTGATGTTATAGGAGAGCTAGACAGGGACTTTGAGATGAGTGGATTTGGGTTTTTTCCAATCGCTTCTTGAGCTGCGTGTTACTGGCATAAGCCTCTAACTCTGTGAAACGTCCGTGTTTCTGTAACATGCCAGCTCCTTCCGTGGTTTCTGGATCTGTCCCTCCTGCTGCTAAACCCCGTGACACTGAGGTAGGAGGACGCTGGTAGTGCCAGTGCGCTGTCACTGGCATCTGGAGTCCTGACTGCCTTGGGTCCTCTGGGCATGGCTCTCCCTCCAAGATGTTCCCTTCCTGACGGCATGAAGAGCTGAGCAGCGTGGCTTCCTCGGCTCCACTGCAAACTCCCCCTTTCAATCATTAGCCCTCCCCAGAACTTGCCCTTTTCAGTATCCATTTGTTATGTGGTACATCTTCCCTTATTCACAACCTGGTTATTGATTCTTATTTGGGTATCATCTGTCTTACTGAGACTCAGGGAGTCAATATTTGGAGGGAGAGGTAGCATCTTTTATTAGTTCAAGTGTGATGTAGTTGGGTGAGGGTGAAATAGGTGAGCTTTTGGGATGCATGAGGGCCACTTGAGATTTCTTCAGAGGCTCAGTATAGGGTGTTTGCATATCCAGAAGGCTGACTGCTTTCCCCACCTGAGCAGGTGCCTTACTTGAAGATGTTACCTTTCCCTGTAAACTTCACCTTCCTCTTCTCCTAACACCGTCACAGCTACAACAGCCCGATTACAGAAGCTCAGTCTTCTGATACTCTCCTCCCTCTCACTTCAAGTCGGTAAGACCTGGACTTAGAGTTGTAAGAGCAACCTATACAACCATAGACATTGGTGTTCATTGCACCCTACCTCCCTTTTTTTCATTTCTTGTTGCCTGACATTAGTTGGTTTCTCTGCATTTTTTTGCTTTCTGCATAGCTCTCCCTTTGTCCAGGAGAATGCTGAGGGTTAGCTTGGTCAGGTTGATACCTGGCACTGCAGGTTGCTAAAAAAAAACTCTGCAGAAACCCACTGGCCATAACTGCTTTCCTAGAGAACAGTAAGAAGAGGCAAGCAGTTACGATACTTTCCTTGAGTACTCTCTTGGGCTCTAATTATTTTCAGCTCAGGATATTTTCTGTGTCTGGTAAGACTCATCTGTCTAATAATCCTTGCTGGATCTCCCTTCTAAGTACTTGCCCAGCCTTGCCTTCAACCCCTGTAAATTTTCTGCACCCCCATCTTCTTACAAGCATCTACTGCCTGTTACATGACAAACCATCTCCTTTCGTTTGCTGTGGACCTGTTTGATTACTTTCCTCTGATATTGCTTGTTCTTGGGTTGGACGGGATGGTTTAACACGTGATCCCACCCACCCCTCCAGTGGACTCAAGATTTTGTAGACCTCACCTGCCTCTTTTTTAGGCTGAAGCATCCCAACCCACTGGGCTGTTTTTTATGAGGAAGCCATTCCAGACCTTATATCGTACTTGTTGTCCTTCTGTGAACCTTTCCCTGCCGTATACCTTCTGCTTTGCACTGCTGTAGCTATGCGGTGACACCATCCGTGTAGTTTACCTGGCTGCTAAAGAGAGTTTGGGGCACTTTATGTTGCTGGAGTGACCGGAATTAGCTGCATGTTTTGGAGAAGCTGATCCTTATTTGCAAAGGCTTTTATTACATGAACCTTTTCAGCGAAACAGCAATTATTATGAATCCTGAAAAAGGACTCTCTGCAGCTTCCAATTACAATTCTGCCCGCATTCGACTTGAATGTCATTTGCTATTTAGGGAACATCTGAAAATGCATTTTGGGAGGTGTCTTTCACTTCATTTATGGCGGCTAACATTATTTCTAATGCTAAAGGAAATTGAAAAGTGCTTCCTGCTTAGAATCAATTAGTTTTAAAGAGAAAAAAAAAAAAAGGTTGCTGTATGCTGGCCACAAGGCAGCTTCACTGTAGAGAGAGGAAACCGAAGAAGCGTCTGGAAGAAGTGCCAGGGTGGTGTGCCCATGCTGCTTTGTCAGCTCAGCTGCAGCCAGAATGACTTGGTACAGCTTCGCTGGCCTTTGAAATGGGAGCCCCGAGTGATCAAGCTGCAAACCAAGCCGGGTCTGCTCTGAGGAATCTCCTAAAGATGCTCAATATAACTGATGTGTACGCTGATAATTTAATTCAGATGGGCTGATTAGGTCATGTGCCATTTATTCTCTTTACCTGTAGGAAGTTCAGCAAAGTGCAAGGGGTAAAGGCTCATGAGAATTTGGCTTTGGGAGCTGTGGTTTCAGGATCTGGGAACCTCTGTTTAACCCAGTCATATGCATTCGATTCAGATCAGATGCTGGCATGTTGTTTCACCTCTGTTGAATTATGCAGATCTCGTGACACAGGGTTTATGTTGGCCGAGGAAAAGGAGTCGACCTGGCATAAAACCTGCCATGACACGGTCTGAGCAGACCTGAGCCACTAGCGAGAGCCTGAACTGGGTCAGTACCTTGCGTCCCATACAAGGGGCACTAGAACACGACTCACAGCACCATCAAATGATGCCTGCGAGTGCTTTCTTGTGCTTGTGTTTGTATTCACACCTTCCTGCTTGGAAACATGCACAAGTAGATCAAAAAAAGCGGTCTAGTGGATTCCAGCATTAAGTCAAGTGACTATTGAATTTTTTCAAGGGCTCACCCAACTTTACTAAAAAGCGGGTTGTTACATGTTAGTCTGCAGCCCTTTTGTTCAGCCTCAGAAGTTTTTATTCCCTTTATGTATTTACTGAAAGAACAAGAAAATAACTCAAGGTGGCATCGTGCAATGTTCAGGATGAGAGTGCTACATTTTGGCTTTTCCTCCAACACGAGTGTGATACCTTGCCCCTTTTAAGTCAAGTATCAGTTTAGAAGAATGGAAAGTAAAAGAATAAGCCCCTAAATCAAAATCCCACTGAAAGAAAACACTATATTGCACAGTTTTCCTCCTCTGTGTGTGGGGAGAGGTGGCAAGGGAGGTTGGGACAGGAGGATGTGAGAGAAGGTACCATGTGCGACGGGTGTTAGTCGTGCTGTTTGATGTTCAAGCTGCACTCACATGGCATCGGTGAGGATGAGGAGGCATAGAAACATAAACAGAACTTTAAATAACTAACCGTAATTGAACTTGCTCATCCAATCCAGTTTTACCTGCTTATGCAGCAGCAATTCTTTTATTTTTTTCTTCTTCCTTTTGATTGTTTGTTTATTGTTTTCTTTTAAGGTGCCTATTATTAAGGAGTCTAGTGAAGTATTTTATTTAATCTCTGGGAAACATTCCTAACTTGGTTTGTAACTTGGAATCCCAAATGCTGCTTGGCTGGGAAATACCAGAAACACTTGAATTTATTTGAAATGTATGTCCTGGAGCCTTGCCTTGATTTGGATGATGTATTCAAACTAAGAGGAGACTGAATAAGAAGGCCCGGCCACCTGTTTTGTACAATGGATTTTGCAGGCAGAGGTTTAATAAGGGAGATTCATTTTGTTTTGTTCAATGGTACTGTTATCCCACTTTTCAAAGCCTGCATGCTTCCTGAAAACATCTCGGTGTACTTGTAGGCTTGTCTTGTGTTTTGATTTTTGCTTGAAAACGGTGGGCAAAGTTAAGGTTATTTATGATATTTAACTCTGACTACAGCATCTCATTTGTTTTCTTGACTCGTTCAGGGGTTTTTGAGCGCCGCCTCATTACTGAGTCTTCTGGTTTTCTAGATGAGAGTGTACTGCTCTTTTTAAGGATCTCTTTTAGGCAGCTAAAGGTATCTATAAAGTATTCATCTGGGCGTGCGTGCGTGAACCAAAATTATGTTCCTTTTCACCCCATACAGGGTGACCGATAAGTTAAGGCTTTCACAACTGCAGCCATGTGTGGTTAAAACAAGCTGAAATCTTGTGGAGGTGATTGAAAAGATTTAGTCAGATGCTGCATTAGGCTGCATTGCCCTAGTCCTGACATCTGAACTTGAGAGAGGAGAGGGCCCTTGGTCTGGGCTGCCCAGCCGTAGTGTTTCCCATGATGGGCTGAGCAACAGGGTGGGCAGCAACCACCAGCATCCAGGAGCCGGAATGCCCTGCTCAGCCCTCAGGGATGCCATTTGTTTCTGTGTTCAGGCCTTCCTTCCCTCTTGCTTGTTCAAACGTTGATAATCTCTTTGGTACAGTGGGTATTTATTGTTGGACTTAGCTGTAAAGCTCCTGCAAAGCTCAGGGTGAAGGCAGGGAGCAGCTGGCAAGACGTTCCTCTGATGGATTCAGTTAGCCCTCCCCGCCTCATGTGCTTGTCCCCACTCACCTCTTTATTTTGTTTCCTTTCTCTTCACTGCCATCTCTTTGCTCTCTTTATTCCACTTCTCACTTCTCTGTTCCTGGCACCTGCCACGCGGATTGCAGAGTTCCCATCTGCCCGTAACACACGACCCTGATGGGACACGTCCCTGCCCAGAAGCCGGGGAGACTTGGAACTGCGTAGGAGAGATGCAACAGCAAAACACAGGTCATTTTTTATTCTAGGCTTCTGATAGACAAAATGGATGACAAATCCCATTTCCGCTCCTCCTTCCCTTCATTTAAGTGAAGGGGAAGAGCGAGGCTCTGGAGGATCAGTCTCAGCTTGTCTGGCCTTAGTGCCGTGCTTCACCCATAGCCATCGTAGGGAGGTCCTTGGAGAAATGACGTAAAAGCACGTGGCTTGTGCGAGTCCTGGTTTCTGTTGCAAATTCATGGCACCTCGTGGCGTGTGCCTCTCTCTGAGCAGGACCTGAGCCACACAAGCCAAGGCGGGAAGAGCCAGAGCAGAAGCCTGCTGGTGTGCTGCATATTCACACCACGCAAGTCAAGATACTCACCGCCTTTCCCAGCTCATGTGGCAACATTAAATATGACCACAGGCAGCTATCTAAGAGATTTAAGCATGTCAGGCTTTTGCCAGCCATGCAGGTGAATGAAATCTTCCCTCCCTCTCCCGCTCTCCGTAGAGACCAGCTCCCTGCTGCCGGGGTTGCCAGCCAGCCACACGCTAATTGGGGCTGTCATCAAAAGAAATGAATTTCCAGGCAAGCTGGGTTCAAGCAGGTCTGGATCTGAAGTGTGCAGCTGCCCATTCCCTTTTGTCTCCCTTCCCCTTCTGCCTTTCCTTTTTCTTCTCTCTCCTCTGTTTCTATTCTTTTTTTTTTTTTTTTTAAATGTTTTATTTTGAGGTTATGAATGTAAATGTGCTCCCCTGAACAGGAGGGGTGAAGCTCAGTATCCAAGTAACTTCAGAGAGGCATGCAGGCAGTGCAGGGCAGTGGAGGGCTCTGCTGCTTGAGGGGATGGTGTAACGCCGGTATGGGGAAGCGTGGGTAGGGGCTCTGTTCCTCGGCATGGAGCATCTCCTCTCCGCAGCCAGCCCTCTAGAAAAGGCTGGGAGGGAGAGGAAGCCTGATGCCATTAACATCTCTTCCAGTCTGGGTCTCAGCATCCCTCCGGATAATCTCTGACCGCTCACTTGAAGACAGTCTCTAACGCTGTGCCCCGAACAGGGTGGGTTGCTTCTGTTTGGCCTCTGCCGTCGGTCCCCAGAGGCATCAGACCTGTGCATTTGTCGTTTGTGCCATCTCAGTATTTTTTCAGCACTTCACCTCCAGTTGTTGGGCTTCAAAGGCTGGGCTTTGCTGGTGCCCTGGCATGGCCAGGGCTGATCATTCCTCTTTCAGACTCCCTTCTCAATGTAGAGCAAATGTAATTTTGTCCTCAGCACACCATCAGTTCTGGTAGCACTCTTAGCACTCCCTGTTTCTCATTCTTCCAGGGCTATAGTAATGGTTGAAGTGTGATGGGGCCTTCTGTGTCATGCCTGTAAGAAATTCCATTTCCATCACATGAAAACACAGTGATCCCTTTCCAAATGCCTGTGTCCTCTAGGTCTGTCTGGGAGACGGGAGAGATTTATGCCCTGATGGTCTTGAGAGGTTAAACTGGGCAAAGACTCATCAAGAGGCTGCAGATTTGGGCTACATCTCCAGTATCTCTGCTGAGATACCCTCCACAGCCTTTGGGTACCGAAGCCACCAAGTGCTGCTGTTTGTCCAGATTTTCTGAACGTAGCACGCAGGCACGTCAGTGCTTTCGGCACTGGCTTGGGTCACCAGATAATGCGGCTCCAGCTCTCAAAGGAGCTAAGTTGTCCCCTATTCCTAATGTCTGGGGACAACCTTCTGGAGACCAAATGTGATTCCCTGTGCGACTAGTCCAGCACGAAATGTCGAGGGAGGGAGTGGAGAGAGGCATGACAGATGGAGAGACTACTCTGTGCTGCGAGAGAGCCAGCAATTACTTATCGATTAGCTCAGAAGATGATGCTCCAGCTTTTGCAAGCGGCATTTGGCCGGGGGGCTCCGCTCCAGGGCAGATGCTGAGTGAGCACCTGCGTCAGGGGGATGGGATTTTCTTGGTGAGGAAGGGTGAGGAAGACAAGGGTAGGTTCCACCCTGGGCTTTGCTGTCTCTGAGGAAAATGGGAGGAGTTTCACTTAGCCCGGTGCTGACAGCCCTGTTACTAATTGAGTGAAAGGAGGTGAGGCGAAGCCTGGGCTCTCCTCCTTGCCCCCGCGTCAGCGCAGAGGCCAAGCCATCGGCGGTGAAGAATGACACCAGCAGCTCAGAGCTGTAAGTGTTACCTTCTTCTTGTGAGAGCTTTACCCTGCACACCACCAAATTTTTTGAGGGCTGGACTGGGGCAAACTGGGGCAGTGCTGCCCACCATTGGAAACCATCTCCCCCCAGACCCACTTTCACAGGGAAGCAGAGCGGGGCTTCTCCCACCACGGGGGCAATTTCTTCTAGCTAGCAAAATTCATGGTTTGGGAGGTCATGGAGCCAAATGCCACCAATGGGTTCCATAAAGGGCTGGATAATTTTATGGCCAATAATAACATTTGTAGTTATACATGTTACAGTAAGATAACGCTAATCAATTCTCATGCTTCAGGTCAGCAGCTGATTGCTGCAGGGGTCAGGAAGGAATTATTTCCTCGCCATTTACAGCTTTATTTAATTGGCCAGATGCATTAAGAGCCTTTTAATTATTTTTTTTCTCTTCTGTCCTCTGAAGCATATGGAATTAAGCACTTCCAGAGGCAGCGCTCTGCACTGGTAGGGCACCACGGCTCTTGTCTGGCAGGGCAAATCTTGCCTGCATTAATGAACCCTTTTAATGCTGGGATTTTTGTTGGAAGTTAGGTTTTTTTATTCCAGAAGAGGGTATTTCATTAGTGCTTCCTGATATCTCATAGGAAAATGCATTTGGTTCTTCAGAGCGAATGCTGTGTGTAGGACCTGCTCTCCGTTTGGGTCCAGAGCTGGATGGAAATTTTCTACCACAGTGCTAGTTACATGGGCACAGCAGTTTCCGTAATTCTTGATTTCTAGCTTACACTTTAAAAAAAAAAAAAAAGGCAACTGGGACATATCCAAATTTAAAAGCTTTGTTTTGCGTTGAGTCAAATTCTTTGCTTTAAATGAACCAAAGCCTGCAGTTAGGAGGAAATGCAACACGAGAGAGCTTCTGCCAGGCCTGGCTTGGGGGAACTGTAATGGAGATGCTCTGTTCCTTGGCATGGGCTGTCCTCTTTGGGGTGAGCTCACCTTCACTGCGCTCTGGTGCCATGGTCTCAGCCAGAGGAAAGTAGCGTCCTGGAAAACATAGTCTGATAATGCCAAACTACCATTCCTATGACTCCACACGACTTTGCAGAAACACACAGTATACAAGTCCAGCTCTGAAATGATCTCGCGCTATCCTAATTTAAGATAAAACTGAGTTTTTCTTGATTCTATTCTGAGTCTCACTTTGGGGGAAACTCCATTACATCTGTCTGAACTGGCTAAGCGAGCAGCAGCACAGTGCTGTTCAGGCTTCTCATACTGTTTCCTCGCTGCTGGCTGGAGCTGTGCAGGTTATAACCCACCTCCACGCCAGCTCGGGATTTATCCAGATGTACCGTTCTCTTTCATCAAGAAAGAAGACAAATATCATCCATTTGAAGGAAAAATGTGTAATGCTTTTTCCTCTTCAGAGGAAGCCCGCAAAAGACCTTTTCATTTCAGAAGCTTTTCACTGAAAACCTGCTTTTTCTAGGGAGTATTTTTAAAAATTAATTTTCTCATTTGATTAAAACAAAGCAAAACAAAACAAGCAGCAATCTCAGGTGTTTAAAATATTCTCTTCTAATTAAAAGCTCCAGTTGCTGTGTGGCACTTCTTTCAGATGAGCTGAATTTTGTCCTGTTTCAGATGGGAGCACCACAATCTTTGGATCAAATTTCTTCTCTTTTTTTTTTTTTTGGTGTTTTTGCAAAGTTTAGGAGTTGCTGACCATTTGTCTGACTTTTGAGAGGGAAATACATAAAACGTCCCCCCTGCTCTTGCAGGACAGCAACAGTATATGCTTCCCTACTCTAATTTGACACATTTCTTTTAGTAGGAAGGAAACCTCTGATAGGGAAGATCCAGGCAAAGCCTGGCACTGCCACCTGTGTCTGGCAAGCAGGCTGCATCATTTGCTCCAATCCCCCTGATTTTTAACCACTTTTCGCTTCTTTTTCTGCCTTTTAGAAGCTCTCTTTGCCCAGCAGCATCTCCAGAAGGGCTGTCCCCCTCCTGCCCCAGGGCGGAGAGTTTGATGGTGAGAAAGGCTGCCTCGCCTCTCCCGCTCTGTCCTCAAGCAGAGCTCGTGCTGGAGTAAATGTGAAGTGCCTAATGAGGTGATGAGAATAACGAGGCAGCGATGTGAACCCCTGTGTTACCCCCCTGGGACTTCAACCTGGGGGCCCACATGGGAGACTGGCGGTTGCAGCAAGGTAGGAAAGAGGAGGGTGGGAGCGAGGAGGGGGAACTAAAGCTCGGGCTGTGATGCTGAGGAAGGTCCTAACCGAATCTGGGATTAGGCTCCTCTTGAGGCAGTTTCTGACTTGTCCAAATCATTGTTTTCAACCTGGCTGCAGCGAAAGGAACTCAATTTATTCTTGGTCCTTAAAATCCCAGGCTGCCCCAGGAGCAGGGGACTGGGGTCTCGCTGGGTGTTGTGGGGGGTTGGACCATTCCCGCAGTCTGGACTGGGTGAGGACTCTCCATCTCAGTTCCACAAGAGATGTTTCCTGAAAAATTTCATTCGGCCCATCTATGGAGAGATAGAGAGATCCAAATTAAGCCTGCAAAAACTCCACACTGAGGGCAAAATCTGTATTTATTTTACTTACAAGAATCTCTGCCGTAGGATTTGACTTTCCGAAGTGGCTTGGTCAGGATGGAAAGGGTTGTGGGCAGCTCAAAGCGTACAACATTTTAACAAGCAGGAGAGCATTACAAGGGCATTCTCCTCGCTGAAGGCAAGACCCCGCTGGGCTGCTACGCTCCAGTGCCTTGCAGGGGAGACGTGTCCTTCTGTCCTGGCTTCTGTCCCCCCGGTGCCTGAGCCCATCAGGACTTTAAGTGCATTTATTGTCGGGGAATATCTCTCAGGGGGTTCGTCCATTGCCCCATGCTCACGGAAGGGGTTTTGGATTCAGAAGCGGTGCCTGGGACAGCAGTGACACTCGCAAGCTCGAGACGTCACCCTGAAGTTGTCGGAGCTGCGGGGCTATGTCTTGATCTGCAGCAGTCACACCTCTCCTTTTTGCCTATTGAGAGATAGCAACAAATTAATTGAGGATTATTAATTAGATTAATTGTAAAACTTACACGAATCACCGCCTTCTTTCCCAGTCTATAATCACTTGCCTTCCACGATCAATTAAACAGTGCCAGTCAATATTTTAGCCTTTTTCAATATCAAGGCGGCAGTACTATGGTTTGTGCATTGGGCTGGAATAGCATAGACCAAGAAATCGTTACTGTCATTGCTTTAATATAGACTGGGAAGAGTGGGGTTCACCTGCTACAACTTGAACTTATGAAAAATGCACCAAGAAAATCACAGATCAATTATTTCGGTTGTGGTTTGCTGAGCAGAGGGGGCTGTAGAGGTGCATTGATTTGCTCTCTGGTCAAAACCTCCTGCAAAAAGCTTTGCTGGATCTGTGGGTGAGGAGGTCCTGGCTGGGTTTCAACTATTGTAGCCCTAGTTCTTGCCCCATTTTTGAATCTAATGTTTAAGGTACAGCTGATTTCTCTCTCAGTAGAGCTGGCTAAATGGGGAAGAAGAGAGGGAGATTTACACCTGTTCTCCCAATTGGAAAAAATCTGCTATTACTGATAAAATGTTGAAACTTTGAAAATGCAAGTCAGTTCTTCATTTTGGTATTGCATAACTGACTGTACGGATGGGAGAAGCAATGTGACTAGTAATTGCAGGCAAATTCTCTATTTTCTTTAATTGTTTCCGTAACTTGATTTACTTTTGAAATACTCTGTGGATGCTTTGCTTATTTACCGTCTCTTCGCATTGCTACCACTTTTTCTGCCTTGACTGATGAAGCACATTCATCATTTCTTTTCATTTGGTATGGACAGATACAGTTGCTCTTAATAGCAGTTTGCTTAGAAAAGGAGCTTCTGGCGAAATGGTTAATATCAATTTAAAACAGAATAAGTGATTTATAGGGAAGAGGCAGAAGTAGTGTGAAACTGAAGAAAACACCCTATGAACATCATTTTAGGAGCGTGGAGGAAAATCTAAGCAGGATGAAGTTAGTTTGGAGATGATAGGGAAAGGAAAAAGTTGGGCCAGTAGGCATAGCTGGGGAGATCAGAGAAGCCATTGGGAACACAGGTACTAAGACCTTGTGTTGCCTTGGTCCTTAGGCCGTCAAGCCTCCAGTGAAATACCTCCTGAAGAATTTCTAAATGGCTGGAGGACTTCACTTGGCCATTCAGGTTTAACTAGAAGGTGACACGTGGGGTAGAGCCACAGTGTCTGCCTAACTCCCAGCTTACCAGCCCGTTAACAGGCACAGGCGCACGCGTTTATCTGGGTGCGTGTCGGGATGGCAGGGGAATGCAGCTCAGTTTGCCTGGCATCACGAGAGGATGCTGCGCACCTGGCCCTCTTCAGCATCCCTTTGCTTCCCTTCCCCGTTGCTGCCTTTCTGCACATCTCAGGCACACGGCGAGCCGACCCTTCATGCCTCAGAGATATTCCTCCCACCTCCCGCTTCTGTAGCTAGCCAAAAATACTTGCTAGCTTTCTCTCCTTTGCTGCATCCAGGGATCCAGCCAGGTGTGTTTCTCGCTCAGCTGTGCAGCTGGTTCTCCTCTTCTTCCCCACCTATTGCAATAGCGTTTCTTCCTCCGGTGGAGCCGTGGGACACCCGTGCTCAGATACAGCCCATAGCTACTGTCCTCTTTCGCCCACGCTCGTTGAAAAGGAGGCTGTAACAGCTGTTTTAATTTCCTCAGGTCTAGCTTCAGCTTACTGCCTCTCAGCTCCCAGGCCTCTTACCTAAATCTAAACTAACCAGTTTTTGGCCAAGACTCGAGACCTATTCTGTATCTTATTTCCCATATGCTCTTTGTAATTCTTTGTCTCCGGACAATTTTTGCTTTTAATTTTGCAGTCAAAATAACCTAAACTGGCTGAAATAAGTGTTTCAAAAATGACTTGTTGATCGTAAGCCAAAAGAGGGGGCTGCCTTATATAGATATTTCCTAAGCATTTTCTTCAGGGGAAAAGGCCCAGAAGCTGGTCGGGGCCAGGGAGGGTCGGGGATGAGACTTATCAACAGAGGTTTTTATGAAACATGAGACTTGCACTCAAATTTCAATTCAGATAAAACATGCCAATTGAAGTGTATCTTTCCCTTGTCACTTGTGCCGAGAGAGATTTTATTAACACCAATTGCATGGAAACAGGGGTCGGCCGCAGTACCCCCATGTAGATAAAAAGACATTAATGCACTTAGGCTGTGACAGCAAAGAGCAGCTGGTTTTATTTTATGTTCCTTTCGACTCCAGTGGGAGTTTTGCTTGAGCAGTGCAGGACTTTGGGGCTGAGTTCAATGATGGATCCCTCTAGTGAAAATATGCGGTGGAAAGGCTGTGAAGGAGCAGCCCGCGGCACATAGCGCTGCTGGCAAGATCTCGAGTGACCCCAGCCATACGGTAGTGCGGGGAAGTTGTAAGGACCTCGGGATCGCTGGAGAAGGATGAGGGGTGCTGGGTGTGAGGATGCACAGACGATCACAGGCAAATCCTGCTCAGATGGCTGCCCGGCTGGGGCGGCTGGACGCTGGCGTACCTTGTGTCAAAGGGCTGGGAGCCTATGTGGGGTTATTCTTGCCGCTCGCCTGGCAGACCTCGAGCCACGGTCACGGTTTGTGTATCCTGAGCTTCTCTTTCCAACAGATTCATTTTTCACTGTCTCAAATTACTGTTGGAGCCAGAGATGAGCTTTGGCCTGACCCAAGCAATGGATATGGAAAGCTTTGGGAAAGGACTGTGCTTGACGTGGGGACGCACATCTGAATCCCAGTGCAGTCCTGCATCCACTGCGGTTTCTCTCACAGGGTCCCTGAGCAGGAGGAGGACTGTGGCTCTCCCACAGGGTGCGGGACAGGAAAGCACATTTCCCAGCCCCACAATCCTGTCCTCAACACGGTGTGGTGCTGCCGAGGCTTCCTCCATTGCAAGCTCAATCGCAAGCCTCACCTCGCATCACGGGACAGCGTTGTGAAAAAGGCCGAGGTTTTAGAGCTCTGCTGCACGCGTAGCCAGCTGTGATGATGGATGTATCTCTCAGCCCTCAGCAGGAACATGACTCTGCTGCCCAATCGATTAGTACATCTCCTTCAATCAAGCAGACTATTTTGCGTGAGCCTGAAGCCGGCTTCCCGAGACGTGGGCTCCAACCTGCCTCTGCACTGTGCAGCGCGTGGACCACCTCCCTGCTGAAAGCGGGGGGAGTTGCATCTGGAAAAGCTTTCTCCTTCCAGGTCATCTAATTTGAAGCTTTCTAATAAATAGGCTGCTCGACATTTTTTGATATAAAGGTCAACATCCTCTGATAGACTCGAGGATTTTAAGATAAGTGGAGGAAATGGCATTGGTAGGCTGATTTTGATAATGATGCTAATCTTGTATCTGATCTTTGATAATGATACTAACCCCATCAGTGTACTGCTCATATCTCTGAAAATGTGGCTGGTATCTATTTGGCAGAAACAATGCCTATTAGCACAGAGTAGCTTTTCTGGGGACTTGTGTATCAGCTGCCATACAGAATGCAGAAAAGGAAGCTTGAATTGTTTTTAGGAAAAAATCACTCGGAGCAAGTGTTTTTGGCTGAATATGGTCACAACCTCCTGAGTCAGCTTTCCCAAACCTGTTACATGTTTGCTAATTAATTACTGTAGTGATGAGTATGCATTTGACATACCAGCCAAAATGCATTTATGGGTGGAGACTCTTGCTTTGGAGAACATCTCTAAATGCTAGAAATCCTTTTATTCAGGCAGAGAAGGACAGAGACTGCCCTTTATTGGTGGTACTGAGGAAGCCATGACTTTTGGGAAGCTCTGTGCTTTGGGACATGTGAGAAGGGGTTCAGCACAGGGCTGCACCGCATCCTCCTAGGCTGTGGGCAACAGATTTTGAAGCACCTTTCATGCTGTATGTGTTGGAGAAAGTTTCTGTCCGCTGTGGTTTTTTTCTGGAAATGCTTAAGGGAGAGCAGAAAGAAATATGTTAGGACCAGGGAGGTTTATCTGTCCTTCAGTCCTGATGGTTACAGTGCCAGGCTTGTGGGGATGTGGGTTGAGACCCTCTCAGGCTCAATGGCACTAGGATCTTGCACTCCAAGGCTGGATGCTTACTGTTAAAAGCAAGGCTGTGGCATGGCAGTGGACAAGAGCAAAGGTCTGCTCTCATTTACCCCGGTACAAAGCAAAAGTGTCTTTTTTGAGTTTACACCAGTTATAACCGATGGAAAACGGTGGTCCATAGTACTGAACCGGTGACTGCATCGCAATTTCTGCAGCAACCTTTTGAGAGCTTCCTGAGTCTGGTGTAGGAAGAAGGTCTACCCCTGTAGACCCCAACAGTAGCTGTCCAGATGTCCAGAGGGAAATGCCCAGATCACACACAGTAGGCTTGTAATTCCTTAGGGAACTCTCCCAGCAGAGCTCTGAACCACCCGAGGATTTCTGGGGACATCAGAGCTAGTAAGGTTTCCAGTGTATTTGTGCCCTGTGTGCCTTGCTGTGTCTTGTGAATGCTACTTAAAACTTTCTCCAGTTAGGGTGAGACATGGTCCTCTAAATGGTCCTCTGGTTTCTAATGTGATATATAGGGTCAATTTTCAGGTGGTCTTGGAGCCAGGTAACTTGCAGTTTGCTTGTCCTCTCTCTAAATGCCTGGGTTTTTTTCTCAAGAGCTCCATGTGTGGTGTTCTCGGAACATGGCTCATGTGGGTCTGCTTTCTCCCCTGCACAATTCGTGTCTCTGGATTGTTATACGTCTCCCACGGTCCCGACAGCCTTTATTCTCTTGGCCTATGACCTATCTCAGGCATGCACTGAAAGCTGATTAACATCACTCATCAGGTGGATCAGTTACTGCTCTGTATCTGGCTCAAGCCAAGGGCCTGTAGACGTTGGATTTCTTTGATATGGTGCCAAAGTGACATTCTGATATCTAAGCCAAAGCACTGACTAAATGCTTTTCCCATCTCCCACCGTGGTAGACTCCCAAATCCCAGTAGAAGCAACTTCTTTCTATTACTCGGCCACTTGCTACCGGGAATTATCTGCCCTAGCAGAAGATAGTTTGCTTTCTTTGTGTTTGTTAGGCTCTCGCTATTGCTTGCTCCCTGTAGAGAAGTATAAAACTCCTTCCAGGTGACATTTGCAGAAAAAAATCAATTGTTTATCAACATCCCGGCAATCAATAAATGCAGTGATAGGTGCAACTGTCTTTATTGGAGCTCAACCCTGATTGCTAAGCAGCCAGCTTTTTTTGCTATAGCCACCTGTGGCTGAAGCTTGGCTGTTTCTGTGGGGCCAAAGCATGGAGTTGGTCTCGGAGCACGGGTCCTCGGAGGAGCAAAGAGTTGCCTTGTGCTGTCCTGAGCCCTTCCCTTCCACGGGACGGTGGTGCTTATTGCTCTGTGCTTATTCTCTCTGCTCTGTTGGCCTCTGCTGTCTAATTGAGGGAGCTCAGGAGATGCTTGTGCACACATGGACAGTTAGCAGCCAGGAAGGTATCTGGTCTCTGGGTATTTCTACACCAAGCCACAGTTTCACAGTGAAGAGGTGAACCACGGGCAAGAGGCTCACCCCAGTTCCTCACCCCAGAGGAATTCGCCACCTATTTTGAAGTCTTAAGTGAAGTTGTGTCTGCTCGTCCATCTCCGCTAAGCCCCTAGGCTCTCCTCCTCCCTTTATCTGAAGTACCCCAACGCCTGTATTATATTTCCCTCCCTGATTCTCTTGGCATCCTGGGCTTGGTGCTGGAGAAGATGGGCATGGAGCAGGACCTCTTACAAGTCTTGGGTATTCCTGCTATTGGTGTTGATGAACTTGCTTTCAGCATGCCGTACCAGTAGGCATCTCTGGCCATCCATCTTCTTCTTCCTTCTGTGCCACCTCTACCCAGCTGGTGCGGGCTGGTGGGCACAGAGCTGCTCCCTTTGCCTGGGACACCTGCAGGCTTTCACTCTTGCTTGAAGCTGTTACTTGGCATCTCATTCAATGGGGGAATTTAAAGATGGCCCTATTTGCACAGGGTTCCTGAGCTGAGCTTTCCCATCCAACCAACTTTGAGGTCTCCTGGTAACTGCCATGTGGCCAAGATACCCCCTCACAAAAAATACAGCTAGGAATGGAAGAGTTAACATCAGCAGCTCACAGACACGCTAGAGAGTTACATCATGTTGCTGTGGAAACTAACTTTCTGAAACCACAGTGATGTATGGTAAAGCTTTGGGTCAGCGGGTAATAAATTCTGTTTAAAAAGTGATTTTTTCCCCATCTGCTGATGTAAACATCATTAAGAGAAATGACAGCTAAGAGATGGATTTCTTTTTATATCAATTTTCAGACAAAGAAAATAATTTTTTTTTATAATAAAAAAGTTGCTGGAAATCAGAGTGTGCTATAAATAATAAAATAAAGAAAAAAACAGCGGTGATGGAACAGAAATTTTCCCTGGTGATTGGTTTACAGCTTTCTGTGATTTAATGGGAACTTGCAGTTGCCTGTGGGAAGCTGCAGCAAAGCCCTGGATGGGCTCCGTAAACCGATGCGTTGCAAATTGTAGCCTGAATCTCAAACTTTGAGGACTTCAGAGCATCGTTGTCCTACAAGTCCTCTGTCATCTGCATTTTCTTGTCCTCCCCATTGCCATTGAGGGGGCATGTTTCTGACCTGCCTGCCCCGGGTCACAGCCTGCCATGCTGCCATTGGGGTGCTTGCTAAGGCGTGGGGATTTTTGGGGTTGTTTTTTCACCCTTCAGAACCCAGGAGGGCCTGGACTGAGGCAGCAAAACTATCTCAGTTTACACAAAGCAGTGTGACAGTCCCAGCTAACTGCAACTGTGCTACTGGGAATGCAGACGAAGGTGTCACCGTGATTAATGGGGTAATTAATAAGCAATTAATGTGCTTTAGAGCATGGCTATACCTTTTATCCCAGCCCAATCTACTCAGCACTGATCCACTTTCTCTGACAAGCAGGGTCTAGAGTGGCTTGGGCTGATGGAGATGGTGCTTCTAGATCTCCTCCTTGATGCCACCAAGAGGACCCCTGTGCAACTCTGTATTGGCACAGCAGGGAGTCTGCTTTGGAGGGAAGGGAAGGAAATTTGGGGGTTTTTCACTAATTGGTGAGATTTAAAATGATTCAGTGGATTGCCCTTGAAATGAGTGCTCTGAAATGTCTGTCTTTGGCAGCTTCTCCATTCACATCCCCAAACTCTCTGAAAGCTAGCCCATGTGCAGATACCCCGCCTGGCATCACAAATTCACATTTCCCTGACCTCCAGCATTGCTCTCAGTTCGTCCTTCTGCCTCTTTGCTCTCCCAGCTCAGCCTGCATTTTTACATGCCCTCCAGCAGCCCCTGTTCGCCCGGTTCTCCATCGTGCCCGGCGGGGGGGTCTCTCAGTTATATTAAAGCCCATCAAGGTATTATGCTGATGTCTAGAGCTGAGCAAGAGGTGTACTTTCCATTTCATGGCAAAATTCTGGAGTTTAATTTAAATGTGTTTTTTGTTCCAAAATGTCCCTGTGAAACCATTAAAAAATTGTTTACGTATTTTGAGTCGATTTTGCGATTTAAAAGAAATCGGAATGTAAGAGAAACTTCTAAGTGAAAAGTTGTTTTAGAATGAAAATCAAAGTATTCTATGCCCTCAAAATAATGAAACACTCAGGTCATTTTTTTGTTTGGAAACAAGAACCTGTTGGTATTGACATGCCCAGGTGAGTAGTTTCTTTTACAAGAAATCAATGTTCTCCTGATGGAAAATCCCCAAGCAGCTCTGGTAAGAGCAGCCAAACCTTGCCCACGTGTGTAATGCCATCCTCTTCACTCCTCAGCCTCAAGGCTTGTGCTCTATGAGCAATCCCAAAGGCTGATAATTAATCAGCGCAGCTACTTCATAGACAGAGAGGGAATACGATAGCAAAAAAAAAAAGAAAAAAAAGCTTCAATGTTTGTGAACGATGGGGTAGCCACAGAGGGCAACCGGGGCTTGCTGAAGCACCCAAGTATCTTAGAAGATATGAATGTTATAATGAAGTGTAAAAAAAAAAGAAATTAATGTGATAAAAAACGTTGACCAGGTCAACAAGAGGCAGAAGATACCACAGCTCTGACACGGAGAGATGGGAAATTTTGCACTTTGTTGTAGGCTAATGGAAACATTAGCAGGACTGAAAGCTCACTGGCCGCTTTTAAAAAGCAGAGGAGAGGAAAAACGGATGTGTGAGATTGCAAGAAACCTCATCCCCCGAAGGCCAACACACGCGTGTCGTTTGAGCTCGATGTTTCGGGATCTTAAGTGATTTAAGTTGCCTCCGTTTATGGAGACCGGGTGCATCGCTGGGGAGCTGCCCGTGCGCCGCTCCGACGGCGGCTCCTTGGCAGTCCCCGTCCCTCCGCAGGAGAGACGCTCGCTCAGGAAAACCCTTCTCTCCAGCGCTTGGCTGAATTCGCTGCAGGTGGGACATGGTCACAAGTGTGGAGACCAGGTTGACCAAGGACCACAGTGCCGGTCTTGCAGAGTATCGGAGGGGCTCCTTCCTCATCGCATCCTTCTGTGCACCTCCAGGAATGGGGTTATCCAAGATCTCTTCAAACTGCCTGCGCTTTTAAGTGCACCCATAATCTTTTGTTTCTCAGGCCCAGCCTGGCATGTGGATATTTTAAAGGCCACTGTTAGCCGCCTATCTGCCAACACAGCTTGTGTACTGTAACCAACCCGTTCATGTCATCATTTACTGCTCCTCCAATATTTGTGTCAACTGTGATCTTTGCTGGCAGCAAGCTCATGTTTTCCCTTCCAGATCGTGGAGAAAAATCTCCAGCGCCCCTGGGCTGAGAGCAGAGCTTTCCCTGAACCCTGCCTGCGCTCCCCCTTTCCTCCGGAGCGAGGTATCGGTGGCCTCCTCCGCCTCGGAGGGGTAAAGGTTTCAAGTCAAGGCCCCCCATTTCTTTTACCTCCCTTTTGTCCACCCGGCAGAATTACAGGACGTGTGCTGGGGAAATTGTTTGAGCTGTAGTCTTAGCTTGGCAGCAGTGACGAGAGGGCGAATGATCTTTCTGTCAATGCAGTGAAGGCCATCGCGTGCTATTGATTGGGTTTTTTTTGGTTTTTTTTTTTTTAAGCAGAACACTCCATTCAAAGCAGTGCAAAACGTTGCTTTAAATATTAATGCTTTTCCCCACTGCTTTCCCTCTCTGCCCCCGACTCCTCCTGTTCTGCTGCGGGTCCCCCAGACTGCTGGACAGCTGGAGGACATTCCCACCAAATGATTAGCAGGTCGAAGAGGGTGCATAAAGCACTCAGCAGTGCCCCTTTAACGTGGAAGCAACTTGACTTTTATTGCCGGTGCTGAAAGCATCTACAAACATGGATTTAGCATCAGCCTCCAGGCTTAAGATACAGCTGTTATATTTTTCTTTCTTCCTTTAATTTTTTTTTCCCTCTCCTTTGCACTAATGTAATGCTTATTTAGGAACTGCAGCCATCTGTGTCTGCTATGGATGGCACTGTTAAATTTGCTATTGCTTTCTCTCCCCTGGTTTGATGAAACTCTCAGTGCATAGAAAATTTCCCAGGACAGCAGAGACTTTCTTTGATTGCTTTTTTGATTCCCTCCGAAAGAGATTGTTCACAGTGCTCTTTCTCTGCCAGAAAAAGGTGGTCAGCCCAAGAGCTGAGGATCCTGCCTTACATTGGGTTAACGAGGTGAGATGATGAAGGGCTGGCCAGAAAAAAAGGTTGATGAAATTAGAGGTGGTGGCTTTATCTGCAAATAAAAAGGGAGGGAAGGAGGAAGGAGGAAGGGCTGGGACTGGAGCCCTTCCCGTTCCTCTGAGCAGCTTGCAGTCGATGGTGAGACGATTCACGTGGGAATTGGGACAGTTGCAGTACTCCAGGGAATTTTTTTAGTGTTTTTCAAGTGGAATGATTCTGCCTCGACAGATGGACAGGGACCTATCCCAAGTCGGCAATCTGGCGACCAGCGTGCGCAGTGGGAGGCTGCGGCACAGCTCCGTTCCAGCCAGGCAGAGCAAGGACGGGTGTGTGGCTTCGCCATCAGGCACTCGGCTATTTTTGTCAGGCGAGGCAGAAGTTGATTTCTTCCTGTTTTGTCGCCGAGTTGCTTGCAAATGGCTCGTGTTCACCCTTGTGAGGAAAGGTAAATCTCAAAAATATCTATGAGAGAAGAAAAAATATCTCTTGTTTGGCAAAGCCCTGTAGAGAGAGCTGCTCTAGACAGACCCCCCCGTCCTACAAGTTATTTACCTTTTAATCCCTCTTTGATTTTGTTTAGTGTTCTACCTCTCATCTGCTCCTTTAAACTCTCCTCCATGGGAACCATAGCTCCTCTTTGCACCATAGGCCCTCTACCCTGCTGACTGCCCTCTTAATGGGAGGATTAAAAATGAGTTTATCGGAAAATACTTCTCCATCTTATGGGGAATCGTAGGGCCCAGGCATTAGGTGGTGGAGGTGTTGCTTTATGGTTTGTAGGGGCTGAGGGGGTTGGGTTTTGTCCGACCATAAACTCTTTGGCTGCATCTGTTTGGGTACCCAGGACCGTTCCTTGTCCCCTGGCCGTACTCCTCCTCCAAAGCAGGCTGTCCGTCTGCAGGCTGCCTATTTGAAATCGCCTTGCCATCTCCCAGGATGGGACGAGGTGTTGTTTGAAATGGTGATAATTGACCCGGTTCAAAACCTCAACAGGGACTGCTGCAGTCATGAGATGGTGGAGTTGGTCAAGTTCCAGATGTCAGGAAAGCCATTTTAGTTTTCTAGGATGCCTGAAGGCCCCTGTGTGTCTGAAGTCACAGACTCGCTGAAAGCTTGTTAGCTGCTACCAAGACTTTTACCGATGCCTCTCCATCCTTCGAATCCAGGCAATGAAGAGCATGTGCTCATGCCTCGCGTGCTCAGAACCCGTCCCTGGGACGTGCCGCCAGCATCCCGCAGAGCCCGCGGCGTGCCCGGCCCCTGAGCTGGCGGGTGGGTTCGTACCTGCGATGCTGAAGGCGCACACGCACACCACTTGAGAGCCTCGCAATATGGTTTTGCAGCTGTCAGCAAGATGAATGGATGTTATGTTTTATTTCCTGCTTTATCAAATACTAATTATGTATATGATAATTCTAAGCATCATGGTTACTTTTGGCTCATTTGTTTGTCACTCTCTAGAGACATAACATGGGGTATTTCTACCCCCTCCGCCCCCCCTTTCTTGAAATTCTGCTTTAATTGCTTCTCTTTGGCTTTTGCTTAAGGTTCCCTACTCCGAATGGGTCAGTGTATTGATCCTGCACTTTGATAAGGTCAGCGGAGATCAGCTGTGACATTTCGAAGAGATTTGCTCCTCCCCTAATGGGCTTAGTCATCAGAGTTTTACAGGGGACAGGGCAGGGGAGAGATTGAACTTCAACTGTTACATATGTTTATTTAGGCAGTCCTGCACGGCTCTGAATAGCGATATCACTTGAGAGTCTAGAGCATCTGCTGTACGAGTTACGAACTCTGCGCACGATGCCAGCCGTCGTAACAAAACTTCACCGAACCTCCACGTCTATTGAGCCTCCACGTTACAGCAGATGCTGTCCAGGTAACTGTCCGGGTGAGGTGGCACTAACCGATCCCAAAGGGTAAGCCATGGCCTCACACTGCAGAAGAAGGTGACCCCCACTTCTGGTACAGCTGCAAAGCCCGGGCTGTGCTTCCAGTGTGGTATCTCCAGCCGCAGCTAATCTCTGACGATTCAGAGGAAGGTGAGGAAAAGAAAAAGACATAGCAAGCAACATCTGTCTGGCCAAATGAGCCTGGAGGAGGAAAATAAATAAATGAATTCCTTCCTTATGTGCGCAGACAACCAGCTGAGGTCTTGGGGAATGAGATTGGACTAAGCTACCGGCTTAATGAGGAGCTCCAAGGCTGAGCAGCAGATAACGCAGAATTTCCTGTTCTTGTCACGGCTGAGGGGAGAAGGAAGGGAGCAGGGGCACAGAGGTATGCCCTGCGCCATCCAGCCCCGCTCCCTCTGAGCTGGATTTCTCCCAGGAGCTGGATTAAAGCCTAGCTGTCCAAAAGTTATCTACTGCTAGGCTAGCGATGTCAAACGAGGAGCATCCACACCCTTGCAAGGTCCTCCAGTGTTCAGTTTCCCTCCCTGCTGGGAAATTGCACTGTATTTTGGGATTTATCTGACCTGAACTTCCAGGCATTGAATCTCACCATGTCTTTGTCAAAGCCTGGGAAGTCCCCTGCAACCCAGGATATTTCCCTGTTTAAGATGTCTAGACATCTTGTGATCTCTTAAGCAACTCTTCAGTAAACTGAACCAGCTGAGCTGAGTTATGAGTTTTTCCAGTTCTCAGCCATGTGTCTGGCCATCATTTGAATGCTCCCTGGTGTCTCTCCTCCCTGTGTGGACACCAAGGGCTGGGGCGCAGTCTGTGGGGGAGCAGGCAGTGACAGAAGGCTGGTTGTACAAGCTGGTTGCACATGGTTGAATCTTCAGCAGCTTTGTTGTCACCCCCAAGTCCTGCTTGGCCAGTCCCTAAGGCAGCACCTTTGCAGGGTCGAGCAACTGGTGCTGAGCCCAAACCTACAGCATCATACGTTAACCATACGTGGTCCAACAGGCATGCTTGCCCGTAGCCCCACAGCTCTCCTGGAAGGGGATGTGTTGATGTCCCCTGCCTCTGAGTGGCTCATGAGGTTGCTGAAGAAGGGCCAGTTGTTTTTTCTGCCTAAGACATCCCTGCATCTCCTGGAAAAGCTCTGTAAACGCAGAGCTATGGTATGGTCTGCACAAGGGCTGTCTGAGCCTCTCGTTAAAATGTTGAGGGGCTTGTTTTTTTTTCATATGGAGTCATGTAAATGCGCGTAAATGAGGGGCAAAAGAGGGAGCAAATGCAAACGGCCAGGGAAAGCTGGGTTCCCGTCCCTGCTCGGATGAGTATTCACTTACTCCATGGAAAGCATTTTCAGTCCTTGCTGCAGCTGGTGCTTTCTGAGGTAATCTCTCACATTGTCAGTAGCTGTAATTTGCATTCCTTGTTCCCAGAGGTGTTATCTTGCGTTTGGTTGCATCAGAATGCCTTTTTCCACAGTAACGTACCTAGGCAGCGTAGATCAGGGAAGATCTAAGCTGCTTGTGATTGAGGGACCACTTATGGCTGAACAAAACAGCCTGCGTGTTATGCCATCCACTTCATCCACGTAGGAGTGTTTATCCTCTGGAATCCATGCTTGGTTAGACAGATCAAGGGGCCCGTGATCAGGGGTAGACTCTTTGACACCTGTTAGGATAAGGTGACAAAAATGTATTTAGTGGCTCTATAACAGGCCATGAGTCCTGCCCCTTGTATCTGATCTCATTTAGCCTACTCTGTATCCTGCCCTGTTCTCATTATTACTTATTACATGACCTCTCTTTCTGCCGTCTATAAACGTTCCCAGCAAAGACTGTCACTCCAGCAAATGGTGGATAAAATGCCAAACGATGTGGACAGAGATCAGGGCATTGGCATTGATCTAAACTGCCTGGAAGTCCCTGCTGATCCCAGAGCAAAAGCTTTTTGTCAATGTTTTCGGACTAAGAAGTGAGGCCATAACGTTTTCAGGATATCCCAGGCAATGGCAGAGCAATTCAGTCAGGCTCTTATCAGATTCTCTTTGTCTCGCTTATCTTTCCCTTCTCTGCTCCATCAGGGTAGGAAATGCCTTCTCTAAAGGGTTGGTTACGCATTGCTACGATGGGCAGCTGCAGCCTTTAGCAGAGTAAGCAGATATGAGACTATGAAGTAACTTAAAAATTCTGCTTAATGAAACATCTGGCCTCCAGGTCCTCCCCAGCTCCAGTCCTGCGCACCCTCGTGCCTCAGGGCTTACCGTCAGACTCTCCAGGGTGGGAAAGACATGTTTCTTGCCTGTCCTATGCACATAGGCTTCTTCTCCATGGAGGATTTCCAAGGTACCAGCCTCTGAAATGCTCCTGGCTGCTGCTCTCGACTTGAGCCCACAGACAGAGGCTAAGGGTAGGTCACTTATTAAAAAGTCACTTTAACTAACTTTTTCTCACCTGGGTCTGAATTATCTCGAGGAACAGAATAGATCTGGGTATTCTGGCTGTGGTCCCAGCCCTGCAAATCCTGTGTAGCTCAGTTAAGGTGGGGCAGTGTGAGAGAGCAGAATCAAGCAGGTCCCCTGCAAGCTGGGATGTCACCGGACCACGCAGACGGATTAGGTTTTGTGCCATACTCGGGTTAATGCTTTGCAAACACTATTTCCAGACAAGAAGTGGTAGCTCCAATAATGTTTAAATAAGTTTAAAGACCGGGGATGAGATCCTTAGGCCTTGGAGTGGATGGAGCAGGACCGTGGAGACCACAGAAGTGGATTTGAGATATATAGCTGCCTTGTTTCTGGTTCTGTCCGGGGTATTGTGTGAGTTAGAGCGGTCACAGGGCTCCCACGGTTCAAAGTTTGAGGTACCTCGGTATCACCAAGCTGAAGGGTGCTGCATGGGCTGTGATGGTGCCCTGAGTCCTCTCAAGGACCTTCCCGCCTGCCCCTGGATGCTGTGGCACAGTGCGGGCTGCATTGCAGTGGAGCTGCGGTGAGCAAGGTGCAGGACGGGGCTTGAAGTGCCTTGGGAAGCTGGTTTGCCAAGTGTGGCTTGGGGCTCAGTGTCGACGGGGCTGTTGGCATCTCCCTGCCAAAAAGCATCCGCAGGCAGGCAGCTGAGATCTCCCTCTTTTCCCTTCCTTTTCTTTCACTCTACTGCTCCTGTTAAGCTCTCTTCACTGCACTCACCCTAATGGTCCCCCTCTTGGTTTATGTCCTTCAAACTCTTCCCTTTAAACACTTAGTCATCACTTAGCTATATTTGTATATAGTAGTTTAGCTCTTTTGATCTTCCTACGGAAATCAATACCTCCTGCCCTTTAATCTTTGTAGTGGCTTTCTCTGAGCTCTCTCCAATTTACTATCTGTCTTTGAAAGTGAATTGTCTTTTGGGCCTGATTCTCCACAATTTCAAACTTCCCGAAGTCCCAGTACCTGCCCGGAGCAGGAGGACGTGGTGGCTCCTTGCCACCTCCGTTTATCTTCGAGTGGTACCAAGTGTCACGTACAGAGCACCTCCTGTCCCCTGGGACTGGTGTAGCTCTTCACAAGCAGCCTCAGCCAGTGCTGGAAGTGAACTGTCAGGCAGCCCAAGCTCACGCTCCCCAGGCAGGTCTTGCAAGACACTGAAAGCCAAGGCACAAGCCAGCCTCAACGCTGCTGTGCCATTTTGGGGTGAAGGACAGTTGTCCCCACTTGGGTTACGGAGAGGAATTTCTGCAGTAATTGACGGCTGTAGAGATGAATCCCAGGGTCTAGAGAACAAGTCTGATGAGGAGCGGCTGAGGGAACTGGGGCTGTTTAGCCTGGAGAAGAGGAGGCTGAGGGGAGACCTCATCGCGCTCTACAACTACCTGAAAGGAGGTTGTAGCGAGGTGGAGGTTGGTCTCTTCTCCCAAGTAACAAGCGATAGGACGAGAGGAAATGGCCTCAAGTTGCGCCAGGGGAGGTTTAGACTGGACATTAGGAAAAACTTCTTCACTGAAAGAGTGGTCAGGCCTTGGAACAGGCTGCCCAGGGGAGCGGTTGAGGCCCCATCCCTGGAAGTATTTAAAAGACGTGTAGATGAGGCGCTTAGGGACATGGTTTAGTGGGCATGGGGGTGTTGGGTTGACGGTTGGACTTGATGATCTTAAAGGTCTTTTCCAACCTTAATGATTCTATGATTCTCTGCAACAGTACAGCAAACATGTGACATAGGTACAAGCAAGCCTAAGACGAGTGAAGGGAAATGAGATGCAAGGAGCAGCTATTTGACCCTTGGGTGGGTGACGTGGGCATCCCTTCCTGAGCGGGGCAGCTAACCCTGCCTGGCTGCTGCTGGGGCATCTTCAGCCACGGTCGGTGGGGTTAGACCGTGGGCTCTGCAGGAAGCCGGACCTGGGACACGCATCCAAGGCGCACGTGGGGAGAGAGGCACTGCGTCAGGAGAGGATTGCCTCTTGTCAGCTGCTTGGCTGGAGCCAGGAGAGCACCAGGAGTGTCCCGCTGATGTACCGTGGGAGGCAACCTTGTGCCTTGATTTAGTGCAGGTGTCAGACACCGAGCCCAGCTCACACTTTATCCCAAGTGTTTAGCCTGTTGGTTATGTTACATTAAGTAAATAAAACTGTCAGTGAAATGGTCTTGAGTATGTGACTGTGGCTTTAGGGCAAGAATTAAGGCTTTCTGTAGGGCTTGAAGAGACCATTGTGCAATTCCTCCCCCTCTCCTTGCCCTGGCTGTTACCTCCAGTTACCTTGGGACCGTTCCACCCCTGGACTGGGAATGCTGGGAAAGTCATTTAAAGCCATTACAGTGAAAAGTCTTTTTTTTTTTTCCTTTCAAAGGAAAGGTTTATAATAGCAATAAACCCCTTATTTTAGCATCTCATTATGGGTCAAATAAAAGCTGGTCAGGGCATGAGACAGAGAATCTCACCACTCTGCTCATCCCCACTGGATAAATGTAGTAGTCTGCCATGGGCCATATAGCTTAATTAGTCGCTATGCTCTGCTGTTCCTGAAAGGGAAAAAAAAACCCAAACCCACAACTTTGCAAAGCCTAGGCAGGCTGTCTGTGTCATATTTCCTGTGTTCTTAGAGGTGTTAATGAATTCATTAATCACTTAATGGCAAGGAGGGTCTTTAGGGACCAGCATCACAATTTACTGCTCCCAGGAGGCAGACTCTCTCTGTCACTGATCTAAAGTTTCAGCTCCACTAATTTGTGCCAGCAGAGCCGCTGAGCTTCTGCCTGCAGTCCTCAGAGCGCACGCGAACCTCCGAGCACCGCGGCTCCGAGGAGCATCGCAGCGGTGTACAGAGCGACGGGGGGTGCGTTTGCTGGGTAAGGTCTTGCAATGAATAATGTTCTGGCTCTGGAAGGTTCAGAGGCTGAACGGGGCAAAGGAAACATCTCCCCACCCTTGCGGTTGTGTTGCTTGCTTTTTTTTTTTTTTTTTTTCCACTGGCTTCCTGAAAAACTACTGCAAAAGCTCCTCCTTGCCATAGGCTTGGGAGCACTTTGTAAGCCTCAGAGGTTTCTTGCTGACTTATAGGAAATATAAGCTATGGCAGCGTGGCTGTATAATCCGGCCTGAGACTGCAGGCTATGCCGTGAAATGAGTCTGTGAATCTTTTCTAATTGAAGAACAGCAGGGTGATGTATTTTGACTGAGACTGTCAGTTAAGATGTGAATTTGAATGTTTGCATTTCTGTTCCACAGAAAATGTTGATTATTTCAGTCTCTCGCCCTTGTTGCAGGAGAGCGGCTGATGCCAAAGTTCCCTGCAAAATGGCTCTTTTGGCTTATTTCTAATCACGCGGCAGTTCAGGGAGAGGAGGACGTGAACAGAGCCCTCCTCTCTGCTAATTCCCTTCCACCAGCCTGTCATCACTTTGCAATTGCATCTTTTAAAGGTTTTTTTCTCCCTGCTTTTCTGTTCTCCCATTTAACTTCTGCTCTGCTTTCTCTTCCCATCTTTCCCCTTTGTTACTTTCCCAGATTGAGAGCCAAGGGAAGCGAAGTACATCAGACGAGGGGTAGCAGGGGGGCAAAGCCCATGGACCGTGGCTGTCTGTATGCAGGCGTTTGCTCCCCATCCCTGGTACCCTCCTGGGATTCATTCCCCACAGTCGTGTTCTTTGCTCAACGGTTATCGCAGGGATGCGCGAGATGAAAGGCAGAAGAGAAGCTACACGTCGGACTGAAAAAGAAGAGAAAGGAGGGACAGAAAGCAGGAATACAAAACCACTTCATCGTAGAAAACACAAAGGGAGGCAATTTCAGTAAATGCCAGATGGTCAAAATTAACCAGAGATATGTAGAGCCCTACATGTCCAACTGTTTGCTTTGGCAGGGATCCTTCAGCTTTTTGAATGAGAGTCTCCCAGACACCCTCTTCTCCTTGGCTTTCCTCATCCCCTTCGTTCATCCTCCGGACCCCTCTTCTTGCTCCACCCTTCTTCTCCCTTTGGTCTCTTTCCTGGCCTTTCATCTCCTACTGCTCTCCATGATTCACGTTGCACCTCAAATGCTGCCTTACGTAAGAGTGAAGGTGGACCTGTGCATGGGAACCAGCCTTCTTCCACCACGAAAAGATGTCCCCATTCAACAGCAGGCTTGTTGAACGTGGGAGCTTGCTGCCTGGCCAGGCAGAGGGCATGCATCCTGCTGGGATATTGGGATGGTACCTGCAGGCGCGGGAAGACGGCTGCCGACAAAACCCCATAGAAACATTGGAGCACCCCAGCTCTGGGGTTGTCCTTCCCATGAGCGTTAGCTTCTTCTTCCCCTCCCCGGGGGCTTGAGTCAGCCTTTATTTTTTTTGTTTTGGCTGGAAAGCTAGCAGGATCCCTCGCAAGCAGAGGACCCAGCACGTGCCGCTTACTGGGAACGGGGGGACTTGGCGTTGTTAAATTCGAGCACCGCCACGTGACGCGTTGCTCCGGACAATGCAATCAGGAGGGCCCTTGTACGCCACAGGCAGAGGGATCCAGCTAACGACGGGCTCTTTTGTGTGCGCGTGTGCTCTCTGCATTCGAAACATTTATTATTCTAAATTGCCTTCTGCACATTTTACAATAATTACGACTAGTGTTTGCCTTGTTATCTCCACAGTTACTAACAAGAATGCCATCATTATTCCAGTCATTAGCAAAATGGATGTTGTTGTCCGGAGTTGCCGGCTGTGGGACTGCTTTCAGGAGGAGGCTCTTGCTCTTCAACCTTGCTTGCTTCGTCTGTCTTACAGGGCGATATTGTTGTTCTCAGTAGGATTGAACCTAAGGGGGCGAAGGGGGAATGAAGATTACGTGGAGAAGAATTGGTTTGAGGGAGTGCTGGTAGGTGTCAAGATTAGCAGCGGTGAGCTTAGGGAAGCTGCTAATGGCAACATTAGTAGAAATCAGAGGAAAAGCAGCCATTTCCCCATGCTCCTTCTGTGTTTGGTCTGTCTTAGGTCTGTTCCTGGCAGTACAGTCTGATACCTCTCCTTTTAAGTCCGTGTTGCTTGGACCTGAAGAGATGCGTTTGCTCTGCCAATGGAGGTACACAGATGAAGGGGAAAAGGCTGGAATTAAGCTAGCAGCACTCAGCTGCTGTAAGGTGAGTCCAGCAACGTGCAGTCCCATTGCCTGCACGGTGGCACCCGTCTCATCACCAGCTGGAAGCCCCAGCAGAGATTCTGGACCCACTGGGTCTCCCTTGATAAACAAACAAAAAAAGACAGGCTGGGTAGGTTATGTTTTTCAATACGAGTATTTTCTTCTGTGGCCTCCCTCCCAAAATTTGGCAACCCTGAAACATTTGGAAATTCATTCAGATTTCCCTCATTTCAGGGGCAGGGATATGGGAAGAAAATTGTACCCAAAAAAATATTCCTGTTCTACCTTGATACCTTCTGTTTCATGTCCTAATGAAAATGTTGAACTTTGTATTTCAACTCTCACATACATTTTTCCTGAAATCTTACCAAGCTGTTTACAGACGCTTGGTGACCAAATGACGCATTTTGTTTAAGTTGAGTAATAGGTTTCAGTCAAACCCGAATTATTGTTTTTTTCATTTTAGTAAAAGGGAAATAAAAAAAGTATTTCTTAATTTTCCTTCAATTTTTGAAGTCTTGGGGGAACCAAAACTGTTAAGTATCTATCTCACTATGAGACTCCAGAGGGAAGGTCTTATTGGCTTGGAGTGTAAAGACAATATGCACGAACACAGAGGCAAATAACAGGCAAGGTTTATTTGGTTTTTTTTTTCCCCCAAATATCAATCTTTTGCACCACAGTGCATTCTCCCGTGGTTCATTCTCACAAGGCTTGGTTTTTCACTGTTTAAAACCTACTTACATCTTTGCAGGACAAGCACGTCCTCGATACTTTTTAACTACAGAATCACATTGGTTGTCCTTGTTTGTTACAGGAAGCTAGGGAAAAATTATTTATGGGCATATTTTTCTCCTTTCTAAATGCAAATTATTAATTCAAGGGAAGATGTATAATTGTTTCCTGATATTAGGTATTTTTAGGTGTGCTCACATCTGAAAGCAAACAGGCCTTTTTCCATTACACTTTGGAAAGAAAAACAAATTTCAATGGGATTGTATTTGTTGAATACTGATTAAAGTAACTGAACAGAATTTAGAGTTTACATGGGAAATAAGGTATAAAATGTGACTTACTGGGTTAAACTGTTTCCTGTATGTTGGAAGACTATCACCAGATTAAAGCGTAACTATGATAAAATACAACTCGTAATGCAGATGATAGAATAATGTTCCTCATAATGAAAAAGGAATTTTTCATGTTCTACTAAACTTGGAATACAGCAGAAGAAGTAATATACACATATAATGAATGACCCAAATCTGCTACAAAACAAGTCATCTGTGTGTATATTGAATTACACCAATGTGTGATATTTAAAAGTTATTAAAGGTCTCCTTCAAGTCTTGAGTAAAGCCAAAAGAAAAGGTGATCTGTGATTTCTGTGGAAGTCAGCTTGTCCCCGGAGATGATGCTACAGATTAGGATGGTTTGGGTGCTCTCATAGGCCAGATTCACAAAGGTGCCTAATTCTTGATCCAGACCTTCAAGTTCTTCTGGTTTGTGACACTTAGAGGAGAAGACCTTGTTCCTCAGGAGTTGCGGTTCCCATCAAGAAAACCTGTCCTGCCCTGTTCCACCCCTCCACCTTTCAATGTGTGTAACCTAAAGTGGGTTACCAAGCCTCATAGCTTGGTTTCAGCATGCTGTTGATACACAGCCCGGTGCTATTAACTCACATGACCCCAGTCCCACAGATACCATCAGCACGGTGCCATCAGGCATCTTTTGGTGGCTGAAACTCAGATTAAGATGGTGACAATGTTGGGAGGTGGGGAAAAGAGGGAAACTTTGAATTACATCTGCAGCTTTGAATGAGGGCTAAGTGGATTATGGGCTGCACCATAGAAAGGAGGATTGCTTGGCAGCGAACTGGAGTTTTGTGACCAAAAAATGTGCCTTTTCATGTGGGCCTGAGCAGCCTTGTCTTTGGAGAGAGATCTTGCTATTGCTCTGACTTTATTATGTTGTCTTCAGGCCATTTTAGTTCACTGGTACCTGGAGGCCACTCGAGAAGTGGACCTTGAGCAATATGCTCATGGAGGGCAGGTTTACATTGACAGCTTGCAATGCTGCGTCTCCATGAGCCAAACTAGATGCTTGTGTTGACTTTAAGCTTCCCTGTTCCGTGCATTTACCGTGCTTATCTGTGATCTCCCACTGTGGTGCAGGGTTTACAGTGGGTCTAGATGCTAGTGAAGAGCGGGCAAGGAGCTGTGCTTGAACATTTACTCTGGAAGAATAAGGGAGGGCTGGTGGCCAGTTTATCATCACCTTAATATGGTCAGCTCTTGCTGAGGGAATTGTACAGATCTTCAGCCTTCTCCAAAAGTCCTTCACCACTTGGCCGTTGCAAAAGAGGGCAACGGTTTGGGCTGTGGTAGGTTTGGGGCTTCTACAAGATCAGTTGCAATGCTCTAATGATGCATTTCAGTCTTCAGAAAGCTCTCATTGATCTTTGATGCAATAAGGCCAACTCCTGAATCGGATAAATCTACGTATAAATCTGAAAATCTATCTTGGTTGATAATCCCAAGTGCTTGAAAGGAGACAAGACTGCCATTTGTTGGCAGCATTTGTCTGTACTAGAGAGCCTCCACTGCTGTCCTACGTGTCCTTACGTATCTCATGAACATGTGAGCAGACCCTCTGAAGGAGGTTGGACATGGTGACTTCAGTGTCCTCTGCCAACCCAGGACCTTACTGCTCCCATTAGAGCACTGGTTGTAGTGTTACAGTGACCAGGTCCTGTCATACTGGACTCTCCATCCACCTCTGATCAGAGATCTGCTAGGGAATTATGCTTAATTAAACAAGATAAAGGGGCAAGAGAAGCAGAGGGATTAAAACTAGGGCTAGGTAGCTGGGAGTTGCCGTTGCTCTTGTTTATGCTGAGACCCTCTGTGGGGGATGTTCTTCGGTTTGTCTCAGCATGCTGAGAGTCCTTTAAGTGAGAGGCTGCGGTTTACAGAGTCAACAGATTTAAGCAGGCTATGAATATTAATTATTAATTACTCTTGGAGAGTGCTATACATTAGATTGGTGAAATAGTTAACAGCTCTGCCTCCTCCTCCCCGCAGACACACTCTTGCTGTCAGATTTCTCTCCCCGACTAAGACCCCAGTGCTAGAATTAGGCCAGAAACTATTTTCCAGTCGAGTGGCTTTTAATGGGCTCTCCAGACTTGTTCTTTGCATCCTGTGAGTGACTAGATATGTGGAGAGGAGAGACAGTGGGATTGATTCATACCATAAAAGTATTAGGGTTTTAACTAAGTGGGGCTTGGTGCTGCTGGAAGTTGTAACTTGTTCTCCAGAAGCGCCTGCTAATTACCCACAACGTAGGGCAGGGCTCTGCTCTGGAGAAGCCCATTTGCAGGACTCCTGAGGGAAGCTATATTTCTAATGAAAGGCACAGCAGTGGTCTTTTTTTGGATTATCTCTCATGGAGAGAGCATTTTACCGGGCTCAGCATGTTTCTGGGAATCCCTCGTCCGCCCCAGCTACGGCGGAATGAATGAAGTGGTGTTTTGTCTAATGAGCGTGATGGTTTGGAGATGGTGGCATGTCCCGGCTCTCTGCAGATGTTGAGGAGGTTTTTGAATGTCACTTACAGCTTTTAAAGCCATTAAGGCGCCGCTTCCCACTGGGGTTGTTCCTCTCTGCGTGACGCATTACGTCTTGGTTGGGGCACATGCTCCGTTGAGGTCACCCACACCTTCTTGTGATCTGAAGTTTTGCCCATGTGAAGAAACTTGCCATGGGAGAGGAGTGCCATGAGAGAAGGCACTTTGAGATGATATTGGTGGGGTCTTCTGCTGAGCTAAGCCAGCACAGCTCTGCTGGCTTTAGGGGTAATTCTGAGTCTGAGCTGGTGTCTTGCAGCAGTGGATGGAAAAGTCACTTAGAAGTCAAGCCAAGAGCAAGCTTCAGGTCCTCCCTGGTGGCCTCATTGCATGCTCCATAGTCACGTGAGGAGCTCAGTCCTGCTTCCCAGCCAGTTCTCTCCTCCTTCACCCAATATTCAGCCAGGCATGTCAGAGCAGTGGTCCAGCCATGGAGCTGGAGGCTGAAAAAAGCTCTGCGGGTGGAAGCCAAGCAAAGCAGTTCCCCAAGCAAAGGATGAGCCACGAGCCTCTGGGGACATCCAGCTCCCCATTGACTCCAGCTCTTGAACGGGCCAGGTTCCTCCACCTCCCGGGATGACTCTCTGGCGTGGCAATTTGGGATAAAGCACAGTCCTAGTTACGGGAATCACTCAAGCAGCAACAAAAGGGGCAGTGGAGAGGAGGCTCGGGAGCTCCTTCTGCAAGAGGAAGGAGTATTGTGATCTGTTAGCAGCTGACTTGTTTCCAAACACCTAGCACGCTTTGTTCGTGCGCTGTATTAAGTAGCCTGCAGAATTTAATTCCTCTGGGAAAAAACCCAAAACAAAACAACCTCCCCACCCCCAAAGTGCAGCAATGTTGTAATTGGGCTGTGACAAAGCTGAATGCCTCCTGATCGGGGAGGGGGGTGGTTGTTTGTAATTCTGCATTGTAAGAGAGACGCGGTGCGATCCTCAGCCTAGGCAGACAGTTTGGCAGGGAAAGTCACAGCTGGGTGATTCCAGCTCCCCCAAGCCAGGGCTTTTAGAGTGAAAACGCTGACAGATCCGCAGGAATAGCGGGCAGGACTCTCATAATTTATTTTTAATGCCATGCTGTCTTTAACTGTGCAATTTCCTCCGGGGTGTTTGCTTTGAGATTGCAAGATAATTACATCTCAGAAACCAGGCTAATTACAGTTAACAGCCTGAAAAAGCGAAGGCCCCCATTTCCACCCCCACCCCACCCAGGTTTTTCCACCAGCGTTCCTCGCGATCGCCCCTTCACATCGCGGCAGCACCGGCGAGGAAGTCGGTTTGGCACGGCGCTGGGACGTTCCCTTCCCGTCCTCGCCCCACGGAGGTGACGCTCCATTGATTTGTGTTGGGTGGGGACGTGGCAACCCCTGCCAGGGCTGTGATGGAGAACTCGATAGTGGGAAGGTCATCCCTGGTGCGGAGGGGAGGAGGAGGCGGCGCTGGCGGGGAGGACCGGGGGAGGTTGGTGCCGTGGTCAGTGTATCAGTGCCCTCTGTTGGGTGGACCAGCCCGCTCAGCCGTGTGCACGTTGCTCCGGTGAAGAAGGATGCTTCCTTCAGCCAAGCGGAAAAAAATCCTGAATTTTTCCAAGCCTCGCTATACGTGACCTAGGTCCAGCATCGTGCATGCAAGCAGTTAGCTGGGGAACACGTTGTCTCCCTCCAGCTGTCGTACCTTAGTCCATGCGTTCCTGTTATCCCACCTTCATAGGCACGCAGGGCATGAGCTGGGTGTTGGCAAGCCCTTGGGCTGCGATTGAGGTCGGGATCTTATTGCCGGGCCTGCCGCTGCCTTCCCCTGTACCACACTGAAAGATGCTTCCCCCTCCTGCACCTGTGCTGGTTTTTCTCCATTTAGCATAGTCGTTTATTTTTAGTGGTGGTGGGGTTATAACTGTGGTGAACTATGCCTTTTGCAGGATACTCGATACCTTTATTAGTCCAAATGGGAAAAGGAAAAAAAATTCAACCCTAACCTGACAAGCGTGTGGGCTTGGAGTCTTGTGAGACAAGAGCAGACTTTGCGTCCAAGACGCATCCTTGTTTCTGTCTCTATCAGCTGGTCTAATAAAAGCTCCTAATGTTTCCTACAGGCCTTGCTGCCTTGATTTATGAGTTTGGTCAGGGACCAGGAGCCCACTCGGCTGTCAAAAACATGAATGGGTGGGAGGGATGCTAATTTTAATGGGAACACAGTGAGGCAGAGCAGCCAGAGCTCCCAAGGAAATAGGGATGTGCTTTCCCCAGAAGCCCAGGGGTGGCAGGTTGTGGTCCAGGTCCTCGCGGTGTTTCTGCAGGGTTTGGCTCTCCTTGCTCCGGCTGAACTGACCGCAGTACAGCTCCAGGACACTAACTGCAAGGCTCGATGCAGCCCATGCTCCTTCAGAAATAACTCTGAAAGCTTAGAAGGCTCATCGTCGCCTTGAACGTCGCCTCGCTCCATCACAATGTGGTTGCCAGGCTCCGTAGAGAATGACAGCAAAGAGCTTCAAAGCAATGCAACCCCCCCCACCCCGTCCTCCCGCAGCCTCAGATGCTTTCTGGCAGCATATGCATACCCTTTCTCTTTGTGTTTTTACACGATCTGGAAGGTTGTCCCCTAATTCTTGCAGTCTTGAAAAAGAATTCTTTTTCTCTTCTGGGATTCCAGATCAGGGATTAATTTAATGATTTTTTTCCTTTCCCATTGTTTGTTTTTAATGATTAAGGTGATAGTTATAAATTGTTAACAAGTTCTGGTGGAAATGTGATCCCTGGGAACTTTTTTTACGCTGAATAAAATAACAGTGAGATTGATTTAGCAAAGCCGGTTGAGTTGCTGTGTCTTCGAAGATTATCTTGGTTCTGCATGAAGGCCCAGATTTTCGAGAAGTATTTAGGCCTAACCGAAATCAGGTGCTTAAGCACCTTCAAAATAAGAGAGCTTTTGTCTGTAGGGAGTGATAATACTGTGTGTTAAATCAGCCAGTGTATCAGACCTTACTTTTTTGGCTGGGTAATTTTTTCAGGTGGATCGTTTCCTCTGGCACACTGCTGAGCTGGCACAGAGTGATTATTTTATGAAAAAAGCCCTTTCTCCGCTGGAAACAGCCCTTTTCCCTGGAGGTCACCAGGGCTTGTGAGGGCTGATGCTCGGCCAGTGATGTCTCCATGGGGCGCTTGGTGCAGTGGTATTTCGGCACAACCGGGTTTGGGTCCGTGACTTTGCCTGGAGGCAGAGCTTGTGGGGTTGCGTTGGCTCCTTTTGCTTTGCTCTCCTGTTTAGTGTTTGCTGATCTACAAAGCATTTACTCCTGGCAATTATTCTGATGAGGCAGGGGGTTATTTGAAAGCTGCGAACGGAGGTTTCTGGCGAAATGTCTTCAAAGGATGATCTTCTTCCAATGGAGGTTGTAATTGTTTAATGATTTTCTGTATGGATTTCCGTGTGGGCTGCTACAGGACAGCCAGAGCTGGTTCATCAGCAGAGGGCTTCTGCTCGTGCTTCGCCCTCTGCTCCACCGGCGCTGGGTGGCTGGCCAGCTGGCTTCTGTGCATTATCGTAGTCTTTTCATTTATATTTCCTTTGGTTTTTACTGCTCTGTGTCAGACCCAAACCTCAAACTTGTCACGTTTTTTTCCAATTCAGTCGGCTGACCATGCACAAATGTGCTGTCTCTCCCAGCGCACCTTGCCTCTCTGGCATCCTTAGTCTGCAGGGCTGCAGCGACGCTGCTTTAACAACAGAAACAGGGTTGGGGCAGGACCTCCGAGCTACCCAGTCCTGCTCTCTGCTAACACAGCCGATGAAGCAACTCGTTCTCTTCTAGGCTGATCACCCCTGGCTTCATATTGCATTGGCTTTCCCCCTAATTGTTTGGACAGCGAGAAGCCTTATTCTAGTTTCTCACCTAAATTTATTCATGGGTGGTGTATGACCTTTTGCTGATGTTGTCCTTTCACCTTAAATAGCACTTTCTCTTCCTTCATGTTAAACCTCCTGATACATAGAGAAAGAACAATTTCATCGCCTCTTCACCTTCATTTTCTTAGACTAACAAGTCAGGCTCTCCTAGCAGCCGACCCTTGTAAAAAGGCCACCTTTGCTCTGATGGTCCAGATAGCCTTCCTCTGAGCCAGTTCCAGTCCGAGCTCACCATCCTTGACCCCAATTTTGGGTGACAAGGATTGCACGGTGCTTCACGCGCAGTCTCACCAGACTCTGTACAGTGACCCTTTGCCCACCCAAAGCACACGCAGATGCTTATGAAGCCCCAATGTTTACGCGGGGCTTCTGCAACATGCAAGACCACCATGTTTGAGGAATGGGATTTTAAAAGGTTTGATCCCTTTCTCAATGAAATCACAGTTGAAATTCCCATCAATTGCTCAGGTGTGTGTCCAGGACTTAACAAGTCTTGTTGCTCAGGGCCAGGAGTGGAGAACTCCTCTTGACGTGATAAATCACGTGCCAAAGGCGTTGATGTGTCTGACGGAGAGCCGAGGGGAGCCGGAGCTCAGAGCACTGTGGGGCCAGGGATGGGTCCCTTCCTGCTGCTTCCTTTGCTTTGCTCAAGGAGTAAAGCGCATATAGACATTGTTAAATCATTTTTGAAAAGAAAGAGAAAAAATGAGGCAGAACTGTACCCTTGGCTCCCTGATGGATGGGAGCTGAGCTTGTGCGAGTCTGAGAAGGGCTCCAGAGGCCCGGATCCTGAGCAGGCAGAGAGATTTTGGGCACAGGCAGTGCTGTGGTCTGTGTCTGAGGTGTTTGAGTCCTTTTACACAGGTGGGAACGCAGGGAGTGGGTGATCAGGAGAGGCGCAGGAGGATCCTCCTTTCCAGCCACGGCACGCGGTGTTGGGAACTGCGGTGGAGTCCTGAGGCTGGCCGGAGATCAACCAGAGATCCTGTCTGATGGGAACAGAATCCTTCTGTTTCCTGATCTAAGGCCCGTAACACAAAGCAGATGTAAAGGTCTAGCTGAGATCAGGAAATCTTTTGTGTGCGAGGTGGAGGCAAACGGCGGCTCTGCATGCTGCCAGCCCGAGGAGCCCGTGCGAGGGGAAAATCGGGTACCCCTGGGGCAGGAGAGAGCTGGCTCTGCAGGGGAAGGGGCACTATGCCTGCTGTAAAGTACAACCTGGCTTTCTGGAGGGGTCCCCAGTTAAATAATGCCTGTGGCACGACCTTCTGCAGGGTCAGAGGGATGCTGTGCCTTCTTCTGCCTTGCCTCCATCGTCCCCAGCTCTGCGCCGCGGCGGTCCCTTCTGCGAGCAGCTGCCTCCCGTGTCGCGGCGCTGCAAGTTGCTAAACAAAGCAAGGGAAAATCAGGCACAAGCTGTGCAATTTGCAGATGATCTGTGTACCTGCTAGTTCATAACAGATGTTTTCCTTCGCGTGACCATTTGTGAGCTGCTTCCTTGTCAGAGTCTGTAGTAGCTGTAATGCTCGGGAGTGAGTGATATCTTACACCTGCACAGAGCAGTGTTCCTGCCTATAAACTTGCTTTGCAATTCCAGAAATCTCCCATTACACAGAGTTTTATATCCAGTGCAAACGACGGCAAAATAAGACTGCATAATATTTTTGATACAGGCTTTAGGAAAAAAAAAAAAAAAAATAGAAGAGGGGAATTGCAGGAATTGGATGGGATCCACGTAACTCCTCATCCTCTCGAGGGGTGGCCAGGAGCGGATGTTGCAAAGGGAGGTGCGACAGAAGGCAAATCTGCCCCGTGTTAGATCTGCTCATCATCTCCAATAGCTGGAGGTTGCCTGCAGTATTAATATCACTTTCAGACGAGATGTTGGTATTTAGCTGTTGTAACTCCGGCTATTCTTGTTATCCGCGTACTTGCCTGCTTCCTCTCTGAAATGTCACAAATTCTTGGCCACGACAACTTCCCGTGGAAGTTAGCTCCATAGTTTAATTATGCATTGTGCAAACCCCGTGTTTCCTTCTGCAGGGCTGTGCCAGGGTGGTGTCAGCTGGGTCAATTATTATAGGGTTGCTTCTGGACAGCAAAACATCAGCACGGCATAACTAGCGCAGGCTCGGGTTGTGCTCGGCTTTTCAGACAGGCCTCTCACAGATGAAAGGACTGCAATTCTTCATCTCCTGGGCAGGTTGGCAGGTGCATGGGAATGTGATACTTCCCTTTGGGTTACCCGCGAGGGGAAAGGGGGGGTCTGTCTCAGAAAGGCTGTTGATTTTTCCCGGCTCCTTGTGAGCTCTACCACTGGACCGCCAGACTGGTATTTCAGATAAATGTGCAGCAAAACTTGAAATGAGCCAAGAAGAGTCTTGCGTTGAAGAGATGAATTTTGCAGAGAACTTTTTCCCTGGTATGTGGCACTCTCCTGGATAACCAAGGTCTTTCGGTAGCTCGGGGCTTGAGTGCGCAGGGATGGAGGGGTGGGCGCACCTCTGTCTTGGGAGAAGGATGCTCTGGCTGGGAAACCAGTGCTCGCCCTACTGCACCGGGCTGTAACTGTGTCAGCACGCTCCCAGAAATGCCTTTCTCATCCACTCTAGAGGTGGATAATGCTAAACCACAGGGATGACTCTTGGAAACTTTCTCCTGTGCTAATTTTGCACCAAATTCCCATGTGGGCTTACCTGCAGAGATCTGTGGGAGCCTGGATTCCCCACGGGCACTGCTGGAGCACGCTGCAGTCTGTCGGGAACGGCTGCTTGCCATCTGCTGCGGAGATGGGCAGCAGAGAGCAGGGGACCGTGACAGGTTTTAGCGAGGTACCTTCAAGCACAGCATCCTCCAGTATAGCTCTGTCCAGAGCAGCAGGATCAGGCCTCTTGCAGCAGCTAAGCTGAGACCAGAATATAAATTTCTTTGCTACATACAACAGAGGAGAAACCTCTGTTGCATGGCCAAGGTTTGTCATGCTGCCGACCGGCCCCCTGCCCGATAGCGTGAGCTTGGCTCGGTGGGGACTCTTGGAAACTGCTTGGGCAAAATGGGGACTGTGGGTATGGACAGTTGGGTGCGTCCTTGTACCCCCCAATTCAATGCCTGTTCTTCACCTCGCGGTGTGAACTGGCCTGCTGCAACAAGAAACTCAAGGAGATTTAAGATGGCACCTGCTTTTTGGGGAGAGTAGGGGTGAGTGACGTGGGTTTGGGGGTGAAGGTTGGGCGAGGGTGAGGAGCAATGCTGACTGGGGGGACGCGTGGCGTGGCAGGAGCTTACAGGTGGTCTTGCTTGAGGCATCCATGCTTTGGAGATAACAGAATTTCAAGGCAGGACAAAGGAGGGGAGGGAATGGGAAGGCAAGGAGTATCCCATGTCATGGATGACAGGTAAACAGGCATTTTTCCACGTGTAGCTTCAAAAAGCTGGGGCAAAACAGAAGCCAAAAAATTTCCTCTGAAACGTAGCTCTAACCAAGGGGATTGTCCCAGTCAGCTCAGATCTCCTGGCCATCTTACTTGAAGGGGTCCAAAGTAACAAACGTTATTTAACTTGGAAATCTGGGACAGGGTCAGGAAAAAGGGGGGACTTTGCCCTGGGTGGCTGGCTCTGCCAGCGTGACCCCTTTGTGACCCACTTCTGCTCTGTGTGCAGGGGGAAATTTTTCTTCCCTTCCCTCTCCTGTTGTCAAATTCATGCCCAGCTAACCGACAAATCCATCTCTTCAGAGATCAATTACAGTGTCTGGCTGCGAAGCCTGGAAATCCAATTAACTCCCAAATATTTTTTTTTTTTTCTGTTTTCAAAAAAAAAGGGGGGGGGGGAGGGGAGAGAGAGAGACAAAGAGAGAGAAACACATTGAAGCGAGGGCATAAATCACCTCAGAAACATTCCAAACATTAAAATAAACAAGGACGAATTTCAACTTCATTTGTCTGTTTTTGAGACTCTGTCACTGATTTATTTTACTGCTCTGTCTGAGCCTCATTTTTGGCTTTGCTCGTGTTCAGAGTCGGTCGCTGTCTCTGGAGCGGAGCCCCAGGGCCGGACGCCTCCTGCAGCGATGCCAGGATGCGCTGCCCAGGTAGGGCGTCCTCCCTTCTGCAGGGCTGTGGTCCACTCACCTGAGGTTTTAAGGGATTAAACTGTCTCCCTCCCGTAGGGTATTTGGGGACTGATTAAAATGGATGCTCAGCTCTGCCTGGGTCTGAATGGGCTGGTAGTTTGGGTGAGGAGCACGGCCCGCCAGACTTTCCAAGAGGAAATAACTCTGCTTCTCAGTCACAGACTTCTGACTTTTTGCAGCCACCCAGAACTGGCTGTTCAATTTGAACATCTCCGTCTCAACCTCATGTCTTTGATCTTTTAGGGAACTTACTCCATTTGACCAACTCTACCATGTCCTCAGGCCTCCCAAGGGCTTAAAGGAGACTCTTCTGCACAAGAGAGTGAAATGGTGGCCAGCAGGTCGAGGGAGGTGATTCTGCCCCTCTGCTCTGGTGAGACCCCCCCTGCAGTGCTGCATCCAGCTCTGGGGTCCTCAGCACAGGGAAGACATGGACCTGTTGGAGCAGGTCCAGAGGAGGCCACAAAAATGATCAGGGGGGTGGAACCCCTCTCCTATGAAGAAAGGCTGAGAGAGTTGGGGTTGTTCAGCCTGGAGAAGAGAAGGCTTTGGGGAGACCTTATTGCGGCCTTTCAGTACTTCAAGCGGGCTTATAAGAAAGATGGGGACAGACTTTTTAGCAGGGCCTGTTGCGACAGGACAAGGGGAATGGTTTTAAACTAAAAGAGGGGAGATTCAGACTAGAGATAAGGAGGAAATTTTTTACGCTGAGGGTGATGAAACACTGGCGCAGGTTGCCCAGAGAGGTGGTCGATGCCCCATCCCTGGGAACATTCAAGGCCAGGTTGGACGGGGCTCTGAGCAACCTGATCTGGTTGAAGATGTCCCTGCCCGCGGCAGGGGGGTTGGACTAGATGACCTTTAGAGGTCCCTTCCAGCCCAAACTATTCTATGATTCTATGGTGTCCATGTGGAAACACACTGAGTCCGTTGAAGTGCCTGAAGATGAGCAGGGCCCAGTTGTGTCTCAGGCAGGTTGTCTCACAGAGATATTAAGAGAAGGACTGGGAAATATTGCAAGAAATTTAAGGGGAAGAGATAAGGACTGATGTATTTGTGATGCTTCTGGCTTTGGGAATTGGCCAACCAAGGGTCTAGCAAGTCATCAGTGATACAACTGCCTATCGAAACAAGGGGATGTGAATGGTAGTAGAGTCAGAAGAAGCATCTTCACCTGAATAAGAGCCTTTGCTAGCTCTCAAATGCCTGCTATTTGACTGAAAACATTTTGGAGTAGGAATGCAGGCACCTAACCATGGTGGTTGGTATCAGTGACGGGTACTACTGAGCATCTGTACAGTAGCTGCAGATATGACGTAGTATCCTTGAGGGGCTGGTGCCCATCTGGAGTGGCAGCAAGCTGAGGGGAATACCCTGGGACATCCCAAACAGGGAGGTGTCAGCCCTGGTCTCTGGGGCTGGAGAACCTCTGTCTCGCTCAGGCAACAGGCATTTGAACCTGAAGCATCTGTGCTGCTGTCTGTAGTCCGTGTCCACCTCCTTCAAGAAGCTTTAGTTTTCATTCCAGAGGAGGATGAATAATCCTTGGGGGTTGCTGTGAAGAGGAATTGTCACCCTTCCTTCAGCTCTGTCAGAAACTCTTCAAGAGGCAGCTAACAGATAACCTTCCCTTGGGATAAATTAGCTCCCAATTCAATAGCTGCTCATTTTAAGATGTCCTTGTTACCTTGTGTGAGTGGTTGATCTTCCTTTGAATCCTGCTGTGTTTTCAGACCCCGTGATTGCTGCAAGCAATCATGAGTTCCACATTAACAGCTTATGCACTGATTGCACCAAGCAGTCCCAACACAACCTTTTGTGAAAAGTTTTGGAAAGTTGAGCTCCGTGCTATGCTATCAGAAAGCTACACAGATCTCACCCCATCACATATTCCGGTGAGTGACTCTTCAAACGAGGACGGGTTTTCAGGGGCTGGTGTGCAGAGATCTGTGCTTCAGAGTCCACCTTTAGAAAGAAAATCTTGTAGGTATTGTCAAGGAAACATGGTGATGGCGCAGAGTTGTCCAACAGCCTCCAGGCAGCCTGGAGCAAAGGCTCTGAGATGTGCAAATAGTAATCCAAATGGATTTTTTTTTTTTTTTTCCTCCAGCCCAACATTGTTGCAGAGTAGGAGAATGGCATCGGCATAGCTCCAAAAAAGAAAAAGAACTGCATCAGAAAGAAAATCTCCTGCCGTGTCATCTTGCCCAGACCTTCCAGTGAGAGAGCCTTTCCCAACTCCGTCGAGGACCATCCCTCATGTACCAAAAGCATTGCCTCTGTTTGCAAAGAGTAAGTCATCCTTATTAACAAGCCTCTCCAAGAACAACAAACTGAAACATGCCGTCTTGTATGGATGCTCCAATATATATCTTTGGCTTTCAGGACCGTTGCGAGATTTTTATTTCCTCTCACACCAATGACAGCTGTATTGTAATGTATCTTGCATCAATTAAAAATCTCTTTAATCAAATACTGGCAGGGGAGGTGTTCAAAACTTTTGAAGAATGGCTCCTAAAAGCTGCCATTTGACTGTGAGTGAATTCATCCAGAGATTGGTCTGCCAGACTGGCATGCAATACAAAATCTCTGCTCACCTTTATTGCCAAAGCCGCCAACAAGCTGCAGTGATGGGTATCAAGAGAAATCTGTGTCCAGTAGGACAGAGTAGGCTATGGTCAGTTCTTTTGAGGGAGATATTGCCCCAAGAAACCTTATAGACAAAACCCCTTACTCAATTTATCAATCCCTAGTTACACTTCAAATTCCTGTATCCCAAATCCATGGGATAGATTAGATAGCTTAATTTGAAATGTGAAAGTAGGCTGGAAATCATTGCTGTGCAAATTGTGTAGAGGGTTGGGTTTTTTTCTGTTCCATAGCCGAACTGGACTTCAAAAGAATAAATAAAATCCATTCTGGTAGCTCCCAGTGAGGAGTACACTTCTTTGGAGAAAGGAAAAAAAACCCCTCCCAATATTTTATTCAACCCAGAGTAAAGCATTTTTATTTGGGGGAATTCAGCTAATTTTCTTACTCCTCAATATAGGTCAACTTTGAAATAGAAAATGTCACATTGAAACAGAGAGTTGAATAGAAATGTTTAGAAAATGTAACATTATAAATACGTATATTTGGAAGTTTAACAAGCTTGTGAATGGAAAGAAAGCATCCAGGCTATTTATAAGTCAATTAGGCTTAGATTTAGGACTAGTTTTCACTCTCCGTAAACTGCATTTCATTTTAATTTAGAACAATTTCCTTCCTCCATCATAGCCCCTTCTCCTAGCTATAGCTGAAAATACATAGCTGTAATATAGTTGGAATGACTATAGCTATACTGTGTCAGCTAGCTGCTGTGTTTTTCTTTCCCAAGGCTCTCCAGGCACCTAGGCGTGTTCACTTGGGAGTATTGGCACTCGGGAGCGAGGTATGGAAATCCAGGGTGTGTGCTGCTGGAACTGTTATCAAGGAAATTTAATCCAGCAACCCTCTCCTGCACGACTTCTCAAGGCTTTGTCTCTTTTCCCCCATTCCCCTGCAAATGTCCTATGCCACATTTTCCTTTCGCTACAAAAAAAAAAAAAACTTAAAAAATACTCTTCTATCCTTTCTTTTTTTGGTAGCTTTTCAGTGTTCTTGCATCGTCTCTCTTTGCGGTGCTGGTTATGTATGTGTAAATAGTAAGTTAGTTTCTATTCTCACTCTGGGGGGTTGGCTTCCAAACTGTTTATTGAGTAATAAAAAGAGAAAATTACAAGCTGTTGCCCAGGGATAATGTGCTAATAATTTGATGACTGGACAAAGGGTTGGAACAGCCCACAAATGGTGGTAAGCAGGAAACCCGGTATCTATTGCCGACAGAACCACCCCCGAGGAGATGAAACCTCACTGCTAGTAATCAAAGTTGATGCAACAACTGTGAGCTATTAAAAATTACTTTGGGGATGGGTGGTAGGATGATCATTATTAATTTTGGAGCAAAAGTGGCAGATAAGCTTTTTTGGAAGGTGTTTAGAAGTTAGTTCCTACATGGAGTGAATGCAACAGACCACCATGTCTGCTCACGCTCGGGTCCACACAGCCCACAGCTGCTGGGCTGGAGGCTGGGGATTCCTGGAAAAACAAAGATTAAAGGGTGTTAATGCTTTCAAGCAAACATGAATCATCCCAGAGATAACAAAAGGTTTAAGTTTCTTTAGACGTTGTCTAATTGTGTGGCACTCAAGCCCACCAAGCAGCGTCCCAGCTTTGGTGCTGCAGAGCGCGGAGCCAGAATCTGCTGCTGCAGGGTGACCGTGGGGTTGCACCCAACTATGTGATAACATGCCCCATCCCTCTCACCCCAAAACTTGTGATTTTAATCATTTATATTTTTAAGGCCATATCTGGAGCTGGTTTAGTTCCCATCCAGTAAATCATCCCACTCCTTTGAGACTCCTGATGAACCCCTGGCCTCTGAGACGCTGTGGGTACAACAGGAGCTATGGGCTAATTGTACAGTGTGCATCTGACCACCAAACGTGGTCAACTGCTGCCATTTAAATGCTTCTGTCCAGTTGCCAAAGGCTTAAGAGTAAACAGCACTGCTCAGCTTGCCTGTCCTAAGCCATTCTGAGAAGATGTGCCCCATTCGCCATCTCCAGGAGGATTTCCTAATCCTTCTTGGGGGCAGAACATCATCTCTGCACTATCTTCTTTCCACTGATGTAGAGTTCGGTGGAGGACTGGGTGAGGAGGGCCCTTGAGAGGTCTCACTCTCTGCCCATCTCCCATGAGGCGGGATGAGCTGTACCTCTTCCAAACCAGCAGCAGATCCAGCTCTCGCCGTGGGCAGGAAGCCATGCAACTGGGAGTAGCTGTTTGCAGCTGCCAAGACCTCACATTTGTATGTTAGTGATGCAGATAGAATCTCATAAACCAGTCTCCATTCTGCTTTACTGCTGATTTAATGATCGGAGGAAGAACTTGACTGTTTATTAAAACATTAGACAGTAAACTTTAACAATAGACAGTAAAGGGTTTTGTTTTTCCACCCTTCCGATTGTTAAAGCAACAACACGTTGAGCTGGAGAGGGACCTGCTCCCAACCTCCGAATCCAGAATGACAGTACGGGGTTGTGATGTGACTGGGCAGCGCTCCCTCCATCAGGCAGGATGAAGAAGTTGGCATTGCTCTTTCCGTGCATGGCAAATCCAGTATCTGAAGAAGGGCAGGGCCTCCTCCCTAATTGGGCTGTCTCACAAGGCTGGCTTGCTAATGGCAGAGGGGATGGAGCAGCGCAGCTGTCTCTGAAGCCCTCTGTGGTTGCTAATCAGCAGCACTAACTCCGCGAAGCTTGCCAAAGGTATTTACTTCATCACCCGTTCTCCTTCCTCCCTGGCAGAAGGCATCTCTGCTAAGAGACCCTACTGGGAGCCAAGTTCTCCAGCATGTTGCATAGGTCTGGAGGATGGACAATCTCTGCCAGTTTTTCTGTCCTCGTAGCAGCCTAAGTTGGTTCAGGCCCAGAGCCCATGTAATAGCTGGGTGCAAAAATATGTTCAGGCATCCACTGCTGCAGGCTGACACCTAGTTCTGAACTGTGAAAGTGGCTCCTTAGGGTTGGGGGATTTTTGCAATTTCTAGGGGCTATGGGGTTCTCTCCTGACACCACCTCTTCAGCCTGGTTCCTGTGCTGAGCTGGTTGGCCTGGCTTCTCCTGGGGTCAGGACTTCCTAGGATCACTCATCCTGTCTAAGGAGAGCCTCTAGCAGGGCTGACCTCTCTCCACAGATTTTAGTGGGACTCTAGATGAATTTTTTGGACATCTGACATGTAGACAGGCTAATGCCTGCAGAGGCAAATCTTGCTTCAGACCCTAAACCACAATAAATATGTCCTTCAGTATCCACCTCCTTGGGCTCCCTTGTAGAGCCCTGACTGCAAGCACAGCGGCCTTGCTGAGGCGTGGTGGGCTTCCTGGACCTTACTAAGCTCTTTGAGTCCTGGGCAAGCCTAAGTTACCTTCTAGCTCAAGTCTCATTCCCCATCCAGTGGGTACCTGGTGGATCACATAGGAGGGTCAGTGGTTCAGATGTAGGAGAAGCTTCTGCCCTCCTCTCATGCTGCAGCGGGGTGTGAAATCCAAGTGCTGCTGGAGGCCAGCCTGGTGGGTGAGCAGCTGGTTCGTTAGGGAGCTTTATCCAATGGACCAGACCCCAAGTGTGAGAGCAGGGTAAGATGTGCCTTTGCTAGGCTTGAAGGGGGAAGAGGGACAGAAAGCAAGTGTGCATGTGCACCAAGATGAAAAGGAGAGGGTTGATTGCTCATGGTCCTGGCATAAAGCAGTATTTGCATAAGCTTAGTACATTTTGGGCACCGAGCTGCTTTTCCGAGTCCTCCAAAAAAGCTTTCAAAAACATAGTTGCCATGGGATAGAAGTGGAGGTGCTGTGGCGAACTAACAGCCTTCTCCAACGGTGTCTGAGAAAAAGCAATCCCTCTGCACTGTGGGCAGGGATTACACGTGAAGTCCTCCAGCGATCTGTGGTAGGGCTTGTGCTGGCCTATCCACAAGCAATCTGGAAAGGGGAGCAGACAGAAAACAAAATTCGCAAGGACGCAGCGTTATTCAGGACAGTGCCAGCAACAGCTGACTGCGAAGAAGTGCAGAAGGATTGCAGCCTACTGATGGCTACGTGATGATACGGCAGAGGAGATCCGCTGTCAGCAACTGCACTTGGAGAAAAATCAAGAGTAGCTACACCTATACAGCAGCATGGTCTAAATGAGCTATTACCTCTCTGGAAGGAGATTGTGGAGGCATTGCAGGCCATTTCTGGAAATGTCAGCAGCGATCACAAAGGCAAGGGCAATGAGAGGAGTTACAGGGGAAGAAATGGAGGATAAAACAGAGCCTGTCATTATGCGACTGGGTACATCCACGGTGCACTCCGTGGTGCTCGGATGCTGTGTGTAGTTCTGGTGTCTGCGTCTCCGGGGGTCTGGCACAAGGAAAGATGTGAAAGAAAGCTATAGAGTACCTGTCATAGCAGCAGGACCTCAAGCGACCAGGAGACCTTGATCTGAAGAGGACAGAACTGAAGGGCCAGATGAGAGGAAGAAAGTCATGGGTGGCTTGGAGGAGGTGGACGTGGAGCTGGACGGACCTCTGCTCTGGCCAGGGCTAGTGCTGTATAGAGACCCCAACCTTGGCTCTCTGTTTTTGGCAGTTGGGAATGCTGAACTGGGCCAGCACCCAAAAAATAGATCAATGGGGGAACATCAGTAAGAAGTGCTAGACCCCTGCTGCCATTTGCCTCTAGGACAGCAAGCCCCACATTGTCCCCTGTCCTTGTCCTGGCCATTCCCAGTCGGCCCCTCCGGCTCAGGAGGATTGCCAGCCAAGTAGCAGGAAGGTGTCATTTGTGCATCGTGCTGTCATATGGGCTGCTCTGGGTGACAAACTTCAGCCCTAAAAGACTTAAATGGACTCACCCTGACCACTCAGCCCCGGAAAACCTCCATACATCCAAGGATTAAATCCTCGCCCCAGTGAAAACAACTCAGCGTTTTCTGGTTGAATCCGATGGGCCAGAATTTAATTCCCAGTTTTAAATGCTCTTTAAAATCAGCTGTGATATATAACCAGCTCTAAACACTTCAACAAGATGGGCAGTGCTTCGGGAGGGCCATGGGCAGGATTGCTGGCAAATCCGTAGGTCGGGAGAGGAACTGGGGAGCCCGGCCGGGGCAGAGCGGAGCTGCGGAGCTGGAATTGCTTCTGGTTGTGGCTGAGGTATGCAGAAAAAGCTGGGTAGCAGGTGAAGTCCTTTGCTTTTTAAACACCAAAATGCTGTTGATATATTCGTGTTAGTGCATACCCCCTTTGGAGTGTGCTTGTGCATATATTTTTACATATGTATACACACACACTTACCTCCCTACAAGTACATGCACCAAAACACGTATATTTCCTCAGCCTGCATTTTTCTGTAAATTGCAAAAATACAGACAAAAGAATAAAATTAAGTCCCTTATCATTGCTAAGTCATCAGAAACTCATATTACAGCTACTGGGCATTTTTTTCCTGAACTATCCCCACTTCAGGGTCCTAATTTAGTGATTCTTTCTGTAGCTCTTTACATTCTATTATTTATAAGAAACAATATTCAGTCCTCCCTTGACAGTATTTGCAGGGCTGCAGAAAGCAGTGCGGCAGAAAGGTGGTAGAACAATTTTGGTTATGTTTCCATAGCTACCTAGCTGCTAAATGTGGTTTATTCCATTTTAAAGTCAACCAACACACACACGCGCGCGCGCGCATACGTACCCTCTCACACGCAGGCACTCACAAATCACCAAATGAAGTATATTCAGCCTAATCCCTGGTCTGCCTATTACAGCCTAATGTTCCTGCGATTTGTATATTTAAAGGGGTACTTGCTGCATAAATAAATGGCAGGGCACGTTCTCGCTGGGTATAGCAGGATGATAAACATATTGTTTCTTTCTTGCTCTCCTCTCCGATGTGTGTGTTCCAGTTGGTCCCTGTAATATTATTATGGATATTTTTACCCAGCCGTTGTGCGCCGAGGAAGTTGGAGGTAGGATGGTGTCCTCTCGTGGTAAATGGCATCTTTGCAGCCTCGAAGCGGCCGTGCTAACAGGCACCCGTGAAAAGGGAAGGGAAAAAGAGGTGTCCTAGAACTGCATGGGCGTTTTAGGGGCAAACCTCTTTGGCCGGAGCTTCCTACTTCTGCGACCCCGTGCAAAGCCAGCCCGGCAGCCCCCATCCCCCTGACACAGGCAAAGAGAGAAATACAACCCTATGCTTGCTTTGCACGCCGTTCAATGAAGCAGGCTGGAGACCACTGGTCGCACCCAGTTTTCCAAGCCCATCACTGATGTGAGTAAGTTGAAGGAAGAAGAAAATGAGGTGTGGGGAAGGAAATGATTGGTACCAGCTTTCTAGAGCAGAAGAAGTTCGTCCTAGCAAAGCGTGCGTGTCTAGAGAGAGCTGTGTTCTGTTAGAGAGCATCCCAGCGCTGGTAATGGTGGGCAACAACACTGATTTCCACCAGCTGGAGGAGAGGGAAGGGGTGAGGATGCAGAAGAATAGGTGTAAGGTGGCCTTGAGAAATGCCTAGCCTGTCGCCCCTGGGACCCCGCAGGGGCTTCATCCCGCTCCTCGAGCAGTGTGGAAGGCTGCCGAGGCACCTCCTCACCCCCCTGCACCCCACGCGCCTGCTGCTCTGCCCGTGCCCAACAGCGACTGCGGTTTATCGTCAGCGAAGGGGTGCGAGGAAGAGGGGGAGCCTGACGGTTCCCCCCGCGCTCCCGCTGCCTGGTCGCTAGCGCTGCGCGTCTGCAACGTGCGCGCTCTGACGGCTCGGCCTTGGCAGTGCCCTGGGGCAGGCAGCGTCCATCCCTGCCGGAGGTGAGCTGCCTTTGCAAATTCTTCCCAGCCCTGCTAAAAAAGGAGACCTGCAGCTTGGGCATGTCTGATCGCTCTGGAGAGACTTTGACGGCTTAAGCCAGCCATACTGCAGCATGAGCGGGGCTTAACCCTCTCACACCCATGCACCATTTTTCAAGGACTCGTGGCCTGTGGCATCACTCCCTCCCAGGCACACATTTCCCAGTGCCTCACAGGTAGGGGTCTTCTCTGTCTCTGCGAAATGGGACCGGTAAAAGCCAAAAGCAGGGCGAGAAATAGCTACAAACAGGGAAGGCGGGTAGAGAGTCTGTAAGAAAATAAGAGAAGGGTAAAGACA
>NW_009224966.1:56392-66419 GCF_000690835.1 Fulmarus glacialis
GGCGCGCCTTAAGGATTATCTGAATGTGAATAAAATGTATATGAGGAGGGTAATATATATGAGGAGAGTGAATAGGATGTAAATATATGTATGAGGAGGGTAGCATTTAGCTCTTGTTCATCCATCCTGGCCTGAGCATCCAGCCCCCGTTCCCTCCCACGCCTCTGCAGCGTTAGCCCTCTGTCACACCGTGACTCCTGCAAGCCACGTGTGACACGTGCCCTCGGTGGTGGCATGTGTCCTTAGCACACGGGGGTGGGGGGCTGGCAGGTGCTAGAGCAGCTACGGCTTTTACTGGGAGATCGCCTGGTCAGTGGGATCCATTCCTCTGCTGCGTCCCAGCGGCCCATGAAAGCCAAGGGATGCTCTGCGGTAAATCTGTGCCAGAGCTCTCTTGCTCCTGCGAGCACGGCTGGTGATTGCTTCTACACATCATCCTGCAACAAATCTCTGTGGCATCATCGGGTTACCAATATTTTCTGTTCCCTGTTACCTTTTTTCTCTCCCTGTTCCTGCGGAGTAGGAAGTGTGATCGTGGTGATGTTGCTTTCCCCTCCCAAGCAGCAGTCCTGTTCGAGTCACTTCTAGATCTCAACAAAAAAGTCTCGTAAGTGGCTTTTTGCAATGACAGAGATAAGGAAGTCTCTCCTGAAGTGGAGCGTTTTTGTCACATTTTTTTTTCTTCTGCCTGGAAAAAAATAGGAGAGTGAAAAATGCTGCTGAGAATCATGTTTTATTAGCATTTGTAACCAGGTGCAAAACAAATAAATCATCATTGTAAACCAAAAAAACCTCTGACCATCCGTCATCAGCTCACATTTTGTGTTGTTTTGCAGATTCCCTCTGCTCCACAAGGTTGCCTGGGGTCTGCCAACGTGCCAGGTGAAGTTAGTCACAAAGTTATCCTTCTGGGTTGCCTATGCTGAAGAAGGTGGAGTGGCGGAGAGCTAGCAGATACCTTCAGGTGGGTCGTTGGGACTGAGCCGAGCCCCGTGCGGCTGTGCCAGCACAGGAGCAGTGCAGCTGTATTTTCATGCAGCTCACATTTGGGCTAATCTGGTTGAAAACTCGGGTAGGTTTTATTGTCCCAGCTCTATTCCTTCCCAGGCACAGACCCTGGTCTTGTACCAGACCCAAGCTGCCTTCTGCACCAGCAGCTCAGGTGCCCTGGCTCTCCCCGGCTTTGTGGGGAAGATGCTCCCTCCTTTACACGTGAGCTCTTTCCACAGTGCTAAGCGGTTAACGATGCTCAGTCCAGGGCCAGCCCGTTCTGCCGTGTAAAATTGGATCCCTTTTGCTTCCCAAGCTCGCTCCGGCTTTAAGCAGCTGCAGCGCCAGCCATCGTTCCTCCAGCTGTCCTCAAAGCAGTCGCGCCTTTTCACAGACCTGATTTTCCATGTATGATTGCCATCTTTTTCACACCTTTCTATGCCAGGCGAGCACAGAACCACGGGGCTGGTTTGGGCCAGGCGGATGAGCGTGGGCATGAGCTGCTCACACGCTTATCACCCCAGGGCTTGGTTGTGCACCATGGTGTGCAACAGTGTATGCATGAAAATGGAAAACTGAAACCTTATAAATAAGGACAGCCACAGCAGCCCATAACTATGTTATTTTCCTCCACAATGCGAGATCCAACAGTGGGCCAAGAGCCACTGTCGTTAACGCAGGTGTCCAGTTCGTGACCAAGATGTGAACATGCTCATCATTGACTTCAGGGACATTTGTCTCTGTTGCTTTCCGTCGGACCAGGAGGGGCTGGTGATAAATCGATTCCCTATGGCCACGGTGCTCTCTTGTGCCATCATTATGTGTGATTATAAGCAACAGCAATGATCACCATGCCACTGTTTCCAAGGCAGGCTTTGCTGTCTCTGTATTGGCACTCTTTCATCTCCAGCCCCCCAACAGATGCTGGAGGTCCGTGTGCTTTGCTGGCTCTGTAGCGGCAGGTAATAATCTGAAGGCTACAATATCATCAAAGGATGCACTCCAGGCCCCTCTCTAGCAAGAAGCAGGTAGCACGGACACATTTTTCCCTGCCTTTTCTGCCCCTTTAGCCACTGGCACCGGGCAGGGGAGTCATGGGACCTGGCAGAAGCCAGCTTTGGCTTTCCTGCTGTGGGAAAGGGACGGGTCCCCTGGGAAATGGCAGAGTTGACAGTAGATAGGCTCCATGCAGCAAAGACATGCTGGCTGAAACATTTATCATCCTCTCTGGATTAAGGAGGACTTTTTTTTTTTTTTAATCAGTTCAGTGTTTTACAGCTCAAATTCAAATGGGAGTTCACGAGCTTAAACAATGAAACGTGAGGATGTGCTGGCATGAATGGGCCGTCTTTCTTCTCCCTGCCTGCTGAGCCCATGCACAGCTCTGCTTGGCTGGGGAGAAAAAGACCTGTGTCTCGCCCTCACAAGCTGATCAGCCTTTCCAGGCTCTTCGCTGGGTTGCTGGCAAGGTGAGACACGCGGGCAGACCTTCGGCTAGTCAATCAGGGTTAGTCCTAACAGGCTCGTGCCACCTTACACCCGCTGACCCAACCTGCCCAGCAGCCCTTTGCATGGTTTCTCCCTCTCCCCCAATGCCAACTTCTGTGGCTTCGTGGGTGCTGGATGCTGGGGGTCCCCAGGGCTTTTAGGGAGGTTGCTATTGTAGGGTGCGTTCAGAGACGGGGGAAATAGCAGGCAGGGTTCGGGCTCTCCTGGAGAAGCCCGTGCGGGGGGCGAGGGGGCATGGGGTCTCCGAAGACCCAGCCCAGGCGCTGCCGTTCCCAACCTTGTTCCAGATGGATGGCGCTGCCCGAAAAATAATTGCAGGTAGCTGCTCAGTGCTCGGGGAAGCTTGTTGCTATTCAGCATCGGCGTTTAGCCGCTGTCTGCTCCTTCGCTTGGAAGCCTCTGAATCCCAGCGAAGCCTCGCCATCCCCCACCTCCGGCTTGGTCTCCCTTGTTTGGTCTCCTCCACTCTTGACTTCTTCTCGTCGTCCTCCGCCGGCCTCAGCAGCTCCCCCTGTCCTCTCTCTCTCTGCATGCCCAGCTCATACCACAGAGCAACTTTCCAAAGTAAGAACTTCACCTCCCACCTCGTCGTTACTGTGAGAAGCAGCAATTGTCCAAGAAGCAAAAGAGAGCCTGAAAGCGAGATCACATATCACAAAAGTGGCTTTTTCTGCCTGTCATGATGTGCCCTATGGAAATGCCACTGCCCTTAGGTTGTTGTGTTATCAGGGCAGAGAACAGAGCGTGTCTAAAGCCTGGATGAAAAAAGAGCAGAAGAGAGGACGCTGCCCCATTTGGGGAAGGGAGACTCCTCCCAGGCTTCTGGACCAGATCCCCAGCTGATGTAAATAAAAAAGCGCTAGACTGATTTACTCTACCTGCAGCTGCTGTAAAATACATTTTCCGAAGCATTTTCCTGTCCGGGCTGGTTTTCTTTTTCTTACAATCTCATCGCTAAAATCCAGACGAGCAGCCTGCCTCACCTTGTCCCTCGCAGCCCGATGTGGGAGCAGGATGGCCGAGAAACGTCAGACCCGGGGTGAATTCAGAGACAGAAATGCTGCGCTATCCCTCTCATGAATAAGGCCAACCCGTTCTCTTTGCCAGCAGGCCCAGCACCCCTCCTCCCGAGCACGCAGCAAGCATCCCTCAAAGGCTCGGGGCTGTTGGAGCCGGCAGCTGGCGGCTGTGCCGGTCCCAGCTGGAAGGAGGGAGTGTCACCTCAAGGGACGGCTCTACAGCTGGCGCACGCAGCTCTGCCGACGTCCCCGCTAAGCCCGGCGCCGTCGGTGTCGTGGCGCGGTGCTGACGTGGGGACGGCCACACCGGCTGGAGGAAGGGGTCTCCTTCAACATTTCTGTTACTGCCCGGGAGGTGAGCTTGTGTTTAAAGACGTCTTCCTCAAAGTTAGCCATCTGTGCTGTTTTCACTCTGAATGATAAACACTTAAGGGTCACCTGCTTTCTTTAATCTCCTCCGGCTCGTATTCATCTGAGCTGTGCATCGTATTAATTACGTTCCTTTTATTCCTGTCCATGCCAACACAGGGGTATCGTTACTGCTATTGCTTTCTCTTTTTATTATTTGTATGCTCTCAGTCACCAGCCTCTAATATTCTGTACCATGAGAGTACTCTATTCTGAACACCTTCCTTCATTAAGAAAACTTAATTTTAGTGCTGACAGGAAATGAATTTGATTAAAGAAAATAAACCACCCTAAAACAACCATAAGGTTTCTTGTTGGATTAAATATTAAAATTAATAATCCAGTGCTGCATTCGGTTCTGTATTTATGTTAATATTTAATTCAATAAAAGCCCATGGTTTAGAACATTTTCCCATTTGTTTAAAGCTACAGATGAAATTGCAATTTCTGCATAAAGTAGAACAATACGTAGCTAACTGTTTTATGGTAATGAGGAGGAATGGCAGCTCAAAAATCCTCTACCTGGCAGGGAGGGGAGGTTTTAGCAACGGGAAAGGGAGCGGATGGCAAGGCTGCGGAGGAATGCAAATCCTGCTCGCTGGAGGGAAGCTTGACAGCTAGAGAAGAGGCTGCGGGTTGCAAGGCAACAGTGCAAAGCCCAGGGACCGTGAGCGCCCTGCATGTGGCGACCGCTTGGCTTCGAAATGCGAGTTGCCCCTGTTGCGTAGGGTTGTACCTCTGCAGCATCAGAGAGCGTGAGGATGTTTGCCCCTGGGAAGGATAACCGCTGGGACTGCCGGTGACGATCCAGGTCCTGGGCTGGGGGGTGTATCCCGGGACACATCTGGAGGCCTTGCAGGTTCACCCCTGCTCATGTTTGGGAAGTTTTCTCTAGAAACCCTGCTAGCAGAAAAGTGGTGGTGTTGCCGCACAAAGTCTGAGGTTCAGATGTGAGCTGGGATCGGATGAGGATGTGGGCTCTGGTGCGAGGCCGGTCCCAGGCTGAGTTTTCCGCCGATGGCTTTGAGGTGCCCTAGCTCCTGCCGGGAGTACCAGGCAAGATGTGCTAAATAGAACCATAGAATCATAGAATCATTAAGGTTGGAAAAGACCTCTAAGATCATCAAGTCCAACCGTCAACCCAACACCACCATGCCCACTAAACCATGTCCCTAAGCGCCTCATCTACACGTCTTTTAATACTTTAGTTCATTCCCTTCTCCAGTGCTAAATCAAGCCTGGCTGAAGTAGACCTCAACTGCTATGCAGCCCTGGCATTCAGCCTCAGCATCCCAACAGCAAGGAGAGCTGAGTCTGGGAGGAGAATCCATCGCCCAGGAGGTTTCATGTTTCAGTGTGGAAAATCAGCTGGGAAGGACTTTAAAAGTCCTGCTCAGCTGTTCTCATTTTCCAAGGGATGGAAAATGGATGTTCTCGTTTTCCAAGGGTTGGCAGAGCCCCTTGCAGAGGCCGGTGCTGGGGTTTTACCCACTGGGAGATATTACAAAAGCCCTTTACTTTCTCAGGATAGCTGTGATCTTGAAAACCCCAATAATTATGTTGTCTGATGTCACGTGGAGGAAGAACGGGGAGCATGTAGCAGTAATCAGTAAAACTTAAATGCTTTGGAGGTGGAGTTACAAGTGAGTTCTCTGAAGTTCAGATACATACCCAAACTTCCCTGAACCTTTTGGGGCCTAATTAAATTCGAGGGGATTTATAAAAAACCTGCATGGAAGATCATACTTTTTTCTATTAAGAAACTGCTTAATAAATCAGATTATGTGTAAAATAGAAATATGGGCCTTGCGAAGGAAGAGTGAAAAGACACTAAAGAGCAGTGTCTGAGTGTTAATGAATCGTATTAGCGTGCCATTACCTGCAAATATTATAAATAGACCAACCAGCTTTAGGTTCCCTTTTCTCCAAAGAACCTTTCGTGATTTCTGAAGGCGGCTTGATGTGGTTAGTCCTATTTTGTACAAGGGGAAACTGAAGCAGAAGTGCATCACTCGCATTCATCCCTCAAGTTTGCGGTAGAGGTGGAGATGGGTTTTTATTTTTATATGGTATGCTTTGGCCTTTGGACTCTCAAAACCCACCAGGCACCATCCTGACCTCTGTGTGTGGAGCAGCTCTTCCATCTGCCTCGAGATAGCATTTGAGAAGCTCACAGCTCCAGCAAGTACCTCCCTACTTGGATCCCGAGGGTTTTGCTCCTCTCTGGACCTTGTGCACACATCGCCACCCGGGTGTGCCCCAGGAGGTATCCCACACGGGTGGTGGGGATGGGTCCTCGGGGCTCTTGGCAGGCGGTGAGTGCCAGGGCTTTGCCCACGTCAGAGCACGTCCCTTCTGCACAGCTGATGAATGTGTGCCAGCAAGCGGTCCCACCAGCCGGGCACCCTCGGTTACAGGACCAGAGCTGTGTTTCCTGCAGTGCCTACGGTTTGTTGACCCCTCTTTTAAAGGATGGTAAACATCTCCCTCCTCCATCACCATGCCATCCTCTGCCTGTTCAGTGAAAGGCAGGAGCAATTTAATTTTTGTTTTCTTGCTCTTTTGAGCTCTGCTGGGAGCTGGCATTGACATCCGTGATTGAGAAGGATCCCGCTTATAGCCGGATAGGACGAGGAAAGATGGGCTGGTTTAATGGTAATATCAGTAAATATGTGTTCATGGATGTCTCTGTCACCTCAGACTGTTGCTGTGGAGAAGGGGATTACTGCATTTCATTTGAGCTTAGCCTACAGGGACTGACTTTGGGGAGGAAGGTGTAAAAGAGACAAAATGCCGGTGTGCTGGGGAAGGGCGAGCGGGGCTCGGAGGCTACGCCGGTTCACACAGGAGCACTCCTTCCGTGTTATTATTTACAGCAAAACTCCCCATTGCAGTGATGGACATGTGCAATAATATTCTGGATAAAGGAGCTGGGCAGAGGCGCTACTAATAATTGCAAGGGATGTCAAGAAGGAAGAACTAACGTGTTTAAACATATGGGCTGGGATTCCTCTCACCTCACCAATCATGTAAAAATAAGGTGCATGCTCATTTTAGCTCTCTCTGTAGTCCATGCAGAAGCAAGTTTCTTCCAGAATGCGATTTGTCCTGTCCCAAAGGGGTATCCATGACGGACAGCTTCAGTAGTCCTCTGGAGGCTTTTTCATCCTGTTGACAATAGGGAGAGTATAAGCAACTTTTAGACTAAATACGTGACTTTTAGCTGGTGCCGTTAGCAGAGACAAGCCCTCCTCCCTCCTGGAAAAAGCACAAAACCCTGTAATTTCACAAAATTTCTGACAGTGAGTCTTCATTGTTTAAACAGCCCTAGCTGTCAAGAACAGCTGATGCCTTTGAAGAAGATGGGTGGTGGTTGTAAAGTGGAGTGAAGAAGCGGCGTGTAACTGCTGCTTTCTGGCTGAGAAAGCGATTGCGTTTTCTGATGTCCCTCCTTGGCTTCAGAGTCGACGTCCAGACCTTGGAGTTGCCCTGCCCGGCGTTGCAGACCTGGGCGAGTGAGGAGCCTTCCTTACATTTTTTGAGGAAGAGCCATAGTCTTACTGAAAGCCATGGGGACTTTGTCTCCTACATCCCCAAATAACGTAAGCAAATGGATTCATGAGCCGCGTATGGGTGAGCTGAAAAACGTAGCTATCGCACCACCAAAGCAGAGGGCAGGTTCTCCTGCGCGAGGTTGGCGTAGAAAATAGGAAAGTATTTTCTCCGTCCCTTTGCCTGATCAGTTACTGTTGCTTTGCACCACTGCCTGGGATTTTTTTTTCCCTTCTTCTTTTCTGGAGGAGAGCGTGAATGTGTTTTACATCTGCTCTTGAGGCACCTGGATTAATACTGGCTTGCAGAGCCTGGAGGCGGGTGGGAAGCAGAAGCAGCCGTTGTTTCGGGCTGGACTCAGGCTCTGCTCTCACCGCATTGCTCATGCTCGGCTGGGCCAGGATGAAAGCATCGCTTCACTGGGAGATGCATCTTCGTCCAGGTTGGGGAGCCCAGCATGCCCTTGCAGAGGAGACCTCTCGGTTGGCTGTCTCACTATTTTTTCCCTCTATTTGTAAAGAGATGAGGGGAAAAAAAGACACAAATGACAATATTTTGCCTTCTTTTACTGCTGGAAGCAAGGATGAGCAGCTTTGTTTTACCAGACGTGTCTCTGCAGGCTCCTGGCAGGTCGTCCACAGACTGCAGTCCGTGATGGCTGTCCTGGGGAGCGGGAGAGCTGTGACTCTGCGTGCTGGGGGGCGAAGGCTCGTCCTCCCCTTTTATTTCATATACGGCTTTGGAAAATCTCCCCTGTAATCATAGCCTTCGTCCTGCTCCCAGGCATTGCCTCGAGGACAGCCTGCAAAGCTGAGATTCCTGCAAGGAGCCAAAGGTGTAGTGAGGTCAGGTGCCTGGGGCTCCGTAGCTCTCCCGGCTCATCTTGCCGCGTTTGTAAATCTGTTTTAGTATGGCATCCAAGCTGCCGGGCAGATCTCCTGTGCCAGGACACACAGGTATCTGCATCCGGCCACCTCTGTTTGCACCATCAGGGGGAGGTCGCCCGTCCCCGGGCGAGTACCAGGCTGGGCAGCTGTGTTTGCGTTTCACCTGCTGCTGCGTGGGGACAGCATCCGTATCCTAAACCACCCACAGAGTCCTGAAAAAACCCTTAGAGTCCTAAAAAACCCCTTTGATTCAGAGCGAGCAGCGTCCTCCCTCCCGCAAAGAGAGATGTAGCAGAATTGCAAATGTCCAGGACTACTAGGATTTCACTACGCATTCAGCAGCCCAGCGCAGGTTTTTTTTTTCCACCTTAGGGGTTTAGACTGCACAGCAAGTCCAGTAATGAACTGTTACTCCGGAAAATAAGACTTTCATTAGGTTAGGATTCTGCCAGGGTATTTGCGTTCCTTTATAACGAACCATGATATTGTGCAAGGCGTGGAGCAGAGCGCTGCTTATCTCGCTGCTATCATTTACCCACTTGTCATTACCAGATCCCCCCGCCTCTGTCGGGCGCTACAGCTGGAGGAAGGGAGGGGGATAGTGCGGGGCTGTGATAAGGTTTCCACCTCGCTGAGAATCTTTTTGTGGGGTTTGAATCCAAGCACGGGTCAAACAGTGGTTTTAACTGTTGATCGTAGTCCTGCCTTCTCGTTACCCACGTCCTATAAACAAATGCGGATTTTTTTTTTTTTTAGGTGTTCATTATTCATCACTAGCAGGTACTGAAATTGCAATGCGTGTCTCTTCTGGTGTGAAAACATTAATAACTGCTTTGGCTAAGCACAGAAAGATCATTTATTTTACAAATACGCAGAAAATTCAGGCCTGCTGGGATTAAAGCGCAGTGTTTCTTTGTAGGCAAGGGTTTCAGGGGATGTTTTACCGTGAGAAAGAATTAGTTTTATGCAGATCTACGCTTCCACAAGCAGATGCAGCCGGGCCGCTCACCCACCAGCCACAACCTTAAGCCACGGGGCTGGGAGAGAGCAGCACATTTAGAGAAGCGAGGCACGAGCACGGGGGCTGGGAGCTATTTCTGCCCTGTCTACGGGTCTCGATCAGAATCCAGGTTGGGCTGATGCTTTCTTCCTGCATCTCCCCTTCAGCTGTGCACGTCAGGCTGGGGCAGGCTGGATCCTGCCGCTCTCGCCCCGCGCCGTCCACACGTGGCTGGGGGTCTCGGCACTGCGGCACTGCCGCCCCGTCCCTCCACCAGCCTTTGGATGCTCTCCGCGCACCTCACCTCCGTCAAGGACAAGGAGCAGTAAATCCCAGCAGCCTCCTAAAAAACATTTTAATTAAAAAAATGACATAACGAGAGCTTTAAAGGACATGAAAGAAAACAGCTGCGGAGCTCCTCTCTGCACCCCCCGCTTTGCCTCCCCCCTCTCTGCAGTGCTCTTCAGAGCAATTTTCATTTAAAGCTTTTTTGATTTCATCAGCTCTGGACTCCATCAGCGGTTTTCAGTGCAGGCCATGTCGGCAGCCTGGCAGGGACGTTGTTGGGCTCGGAGCGGCACACAGCCCTGGCAGCTCAGGGGGGAGAGGCAGCCCCCGGGGCTGAGCGAGGTCTCGGCCGGGCAGGGCTGCGGGCAGGGGTG
>NW_009224966.1:66516-75404 GCF_000690835.1 Fulmarus glacialis
GGCTGCGGGCAGGGGTACAGGCAGGGCTACCAGGGGCTGGATGCACAAGGCGACAACCTGCCTTCCCCAGCCCCAGAGCAGGCTGATGCTGCAGAGTGTACGTTAAGGTTGGAATTGGGGGCGTCAGGGAGGAAGAGGAGAGTCTGGAGGTCCTTTGCTGTCTGGTCTGGCTCAGATGAGGTTGGGGCTACAGTCCAGACCAGTGCAAGGACTTGGGCAGTTGGTGTCGTAGAGGCGTGTCTTGGTATCCAGCTGGAGGCATGACATACTGCTGGTCCCGCAGGGCAGGGGATCTCCTTTGGAGATGGCCAACCACCAAAACTGAACCCAGGATGGTCCTAGCTTGGCTGGTCCATCCAAACTTGGGCCAACCATCAAAACTGAACCCAAGATGGTCCTAGTTTGGCTGGTACATCCAAACTTGGGCCAACCATCAGAACTGAACCCAAGACGGTCCTAGCCTGGCTGGTCCATCCAACCTTGGGCCAGTTTCTGATGTATCTAAACCTGGTTTTGCTGTTAGCTGGACAGGTCCCTGACCTGGCAGTCAGCTCATCTGGCAGTGTTGGCAAAACAGCAACCAAACCACCGAGGCTGCCGTAGATCTGCCTGCCTTGGTTCAGAAATGCACTGCGTTGGCACAGGTGCCACCATGATTGCTCCATCAAGGCTGAGGACTGCTGAAGGCTGAAGTCTGCAGTAGGTGACTTTTTTTACCCTATTTTACTTAAAATATATTTCATGAGACCAGCACTCACAGCATCAATCCAGAGCTGGGGATGTCCAACCATCTCGTCTTTCCAGGGGATCAGCATGTCTGAAGATATCCCCAGGACCACTGAGCTAGGCTGGACCAGACATTTCAGCCAAAGGTGTTTCCAAACTCTCTTGCTAATACTAACACACAATTTGAGGTAAAACGTGATGTGGCATTAGCAATTAAAGTGGAAATACTGATTTTTTTAGGAAATCTGACGAGAAGTAGGAGTCCCTACAGCAGCTTGAAGAGCATAAGACGATGCCGTGGCCTTTCTTTGATCTGATCACCTCTTCCCCACACCGCGTGTCCAGGATCTCGGGCTTAAAATCAGCAGGCAAGCCAACACAGTGAATGCAAGAGCAGGGCCAAACTCTTCCCACTGGGACTCTTCATGTTTTGCATTTTGCAAATGTAAAGTACTTGCCGGTTCAGGGCTTCCAATTAGAACTGAACAAATGAAAAACTTCTCAGCTCACTGCCCAATCCTCCACAAAAAAATTCAAATAAGAAATGGTTTGGATCAATGCAAAGTACAGACCCTTTGATTTTTTTTTTCCCTACCAAAACAAACCCTTCTCCTCCCCACCCCAATTAATTTTAGATCAAATGAAATGTTTTATTCAATTTCAGACTGAAATGTCATTTCAGAACATTAACTAGAATAATATTCCTTTTTAAACAGTGGCAGAGCAAAAAAAGTTCAACTTTTAAAACTTTTTTCTCCCCACATGGATGTAGGAACAAATTTGTTTTCTGATGAAAAAAATATGTTTTTCATGAATCTTTTTGCTCGACACCCCTTGGCAGCGTAAGCCCCAGGGAGAAGGGGGTGCGACCAAGCCCTGGGGGGGGGGCTGACCTCGCTGGAGCCCTGCAGCACAGGTTGGCCAAAATCATCTTCATTCCCCAAAAGCTTCCTCCTACTTCTCTGCTGACTGCTCTTTAATCAACTATTTAAAACCCAGGTAGGAGACTTTCATCACTTTCCAAATCGCTAGGACTTAAAAAAAAAATCCCATAGAACAGGAGAAGACACCACATCGGTGGCCATTGACTGGTCTGAGCCTGACCCAGAGAGGTGGGCTGCGATGCTTCTGCACGGGGAGGTGGGTCTGGGACAGGAGGAAGAGGGAGGTTTTGGGGAATGGGCAATAAATGGATTTTCATGGAGTCTGAGGCCACAGTGCTATTTTCAGTGTTGCTACAACATGCATCACAGGCGGATCTGGAGGCAGGGCTCCAAAGGGATTAGTAAAGATTTATTTTTCTTCTTCTGGAGTGAGATGAAAGGGGGGAAGAGGAGGGAGAGACGAGCAAGGAGTCCTACAGAAAGCAACTCATTATTTTTTATCTTTTCCAATGACCTTGTTTGTTTTATTCCTACTTGAAAGCAGTTTCTTTCCTTGTGAAAGTTTGGAGATATCTGGAGACTGGGGCTAGTGAGAAAGGGAAACAGGGAAAAAAAGGAGCTAGGTGAAGAGAAGAATCACGGAAAATAAACAGAATAATTGTAAACCAAGCTAGAAAAAGTTCTTCTTTTTCTAGCTGATGTTTGTCCAAGGAGAAACACCCGTCTGGGCTTGGCGCTGTGATGAAGTACCGTGTCCGGGGGTGATGGGCTGATGCTCATGGGAAGGACGACTGCTCTGGGGCTGAATGGGGCACGCGCTGCCTTTTGCGTGTGTTGAGAGCTCAGGATTGTGCACACGCGTGTGCATGTGTGCGCACACGTGTCTGCGTGTGTGCCAGGCGGTGTTGCTGATCCTGGCCCGGGATGCGGCTGTTGCTGCACATGAGCGAGCTGCTGTGCCGAGGGAAGCGGTGCCTTACAGGGTGTTTCTCAGCCTGGCTGTATTTATTATATGTAAAACCAGACCATGTGGGGAGCAGAGGCATCTTCTGTGTGACTCCCCTGGTCCTCACCCTAATCCTATCTGTGCATCTCCTAAAGCAATTGCTTCAGAGCCATTAAGAGAGGGATTTTATTTGTTTTTCCCCCCTCTTTAATTCAGTGAGCTTTGATTCAGACTGGGAAGCAATGAAAGCTCACAAACATACGTACGCTTCCCTTCTTGGCCTACATGGGCAGCTTGAAAGAGGGAGGTTGCCACTGGGGATTCACGTTGCTCAGGGTTTGAAGTTTGCCTTGCAGCACCCCATTAATTTAACCCTGGTGGGGTTTTTTCCTATTCTTTTTCCTTAAGCACCCTCTTCCCCAAATAGCCTCTGTACTGGGAGCACGTGGACTCTGGAGGAAGGTAGCCGCATCACGGAGGCGACCATTCTGGAGCCGCAAGGCATGGTGCAAGGGACCACCAGTAGACCTTGTGAGTGACCCAAACCCAAGGGCCAGCTCTGCCCCAACCGATGCTGCCTTTGCGGGGTAAGAAGACCTCCCCAAACTCCCAACATGACCCTGATAACCCCCCGTGGTCCCCATAACCTCCGTAGCCCCCGGGCCAGGAAGGTGCACGTGTCCATGGCCACCTTTGCCACTGGCTCTGCAGCTGGGCTTTGTCCTTGAATTGCAAAGACACAATGGCACGTTCTTCCACTCTGTCCCTGCAGCTGCTTTAACGGCCTCTTCCTTTGCATTAAATTGGTGGCATTTAACCTCTAACTCCTCGTGTTAAAAAATAAAACCTAAAAAGCAGGTTTCCCAAAGGTGTCAGGACAGCTGTTAACCTGGAAAAAAGCCCTCTCACCAACAGGCGGGGTGGCTAATTTTAGATAAAACCCAGCCCTTGCTTTCAACCGGAAGCTCGGGTTGATCTTCTCATGGTTACTCATAAATACGTATGAAAATGCTTCAAGTGCTCAATTTGCATAGCTATAAAATCTCATAAATAATTCTATGTACTAGTATTTAATTACACGACCTATATTGTGGAGGAATTTTTACCTCATTTATGGAGATCACAGTCCTTCTGAATGGAGATCAGGGTATTAAGTGGCCATTGAGTTGCTGTCAGAGCAGCTGTAGAGAAGAAAGGGATGGGGACCTAGCCCAAATGCTTACCTGCAGCTTCTTATCAATACTAGCACTAATCAAGGATAATTTAACTTAAATACAACTTTTATGCCTACTATTGGGAGCTGCATTTTAACCATCAGGAGTCCCAGAGGAGTAGGGCAATATTTCCCAGTAACGTTGAGGTACGTGGCCCTTGGTATGGGCTGAAGACTCTGCTCTGCAAATTGGAGGACCCTGTTACCTCTAAATAATGTGCTTGCAAAGAGGATACTAGCCTTTACGCAGTGCAAATGCAAGCTAGCCATGCCTGGGAAAACTCCAGATAAACTAAGGATTTTCAGGCTGGCTCTGACAAGCAATGAATTCAGTGGGAAGGCTCCTTCTCTAGATTTAGCCCTCGGACTTCAAAGGGAATAAAGAAAATCCGATTTTTTTTTTTTTTTTTTTAACCCACTGCACTGAGCTGCATCTAAAGCCCACTGAAGAGAAGAGGAGCGAGTAAAGGTTGTGCAGTGGGGAGCAAAGGGAGAGAGGAGAGAAAACGAAATGAAAAGGTCTTTGTAGTAACTGCGCTTCAGCAAGAGACTTCCCAGCTGCTGGCTGGGGTCCTGCGTGCATCGCATGAAACACCGCGTGGGGGCACAGCCGAATCCTCCTGGGCTGCCTTCTCGTTACGGGAGCGCGTGTGAGTAACGCCAACCCCTGCCCCAAACTGCAGCAATGGAGTTTTAAAAAAAAATATAACCCTCGTACAGAAGAAAACACCTTTTTATTTCAAGGGGAAAGCCCTGCCAAGGGGTTCCCCTGTAAAGAGGCAGCCCGGCGGACCCAGCCCTCCTGGTGGGGAGTCCACCGCCAGCATCCAGCACCACAAGCGGTACCTATCTGCTAGCATTAGGCAGCGACGGTATTATAAATAATTTATTCTCGGGGCCGGGGGCGGGGGGGAGGAAGAGAGAGTGAGCTTTTAATTAAAATGATATCTTACAAATCAAATAAATATGAATAAGATGCCAAAAACAACTGTATAAATCCCAAACATTCTCTTGTGTTTTAATTATTTGTGTTGATAAAACAAGAGCGAAGGCATTTTACTCTGCTTGGAGGGCGAGGAGGCAAAAGGTTACGCTAGCATTTTTTATGTTCTTTTCAAGGAACAAATGTTTCAGAAGCACAGATCTGACAAACTATAATTCATATCAGGAATTAAATTGGAATTTAGAGAACAACTGTTAATATTTCAAAGTAATTGTTTAAGAAATTATCATTTTGGTATCTGCCTCAAAAATAATTACCTACCACTAATTTTTCTTTTTCAAAGGCTGCTATTTGTTGGAATAGTGGAAAGATGAGGAGTTTTTGCTGTGGGCTATTTATGTAGTTCAAATGAGGAGATAAATAGGAAGGGACTTTCATGTTCCTAGGCAAATGAGTCTGACTAATGTACGGCTTCAAGCTCAAAATTCTTTCTGGATGGGATTTGCAAGTCACAGCAAGCAAGTGAAGAATCAAAACCTGTGCATGTTAATTAGAAAGGGGGCCCCAGATAAACCCCTACTGCAGGGAGAAACCCTGCCCGCCCGGCGTGGCATACCAGCACGGCGGCTCTTCCGCGGGCTGGGCAGACCCGAATAACCCAGCCGCAGCCCGGGCATCTTTTTTTGCTCGGTGTCGATGAGGATAAGGTTGTATATTCACAGGTTATATGTGTGCTTTTACCGCTGGTCTTTCAAACACGGCCAGTACAGCCTCCCAGACAGTCAAACGAGACATGATTGTGTCTACCGCACAACCCTACTGCGCAGCCCTACCGCCCTTGCAGCGTTTTGGGGCGAAAGAGGAGGGGGTTTCCTACTTCTGCTCTTCAGATAGGGCATCGGTAAGTTGGACTTCTCTGGCCTCCTGGAAACGGGGCTGTGTACTTGAATATTTAGAGGATCATGGAAAGAAAATAGGGTAGAAGGGATCTTAAACTGCATCTTCTGCATCCCGCAGCCTCAGGGTGGGGTTATCCAGACCCTGTAGCATCCTGCCCCTCCCCTCTGCTGTGCTGCACTGCTGGAAAGCATGTCCTCCTCCATTCAAACACTGCTTTCCTCAAAGGACGGGGAGAAACTGCACCGGTGATAGCACCGGGAAAGGTTCAGCAAACGGCAGTTTCAAGGAATGGCTGTAGACCTCTCTGTTCAGAGAGGATATTGCAAAGGGAAATCTTTTCCATGAAAACACAAAATTTCAAATGCAAAAGGAGAAACTCTTTTCTGGGTTTTGTTAATTTTTTCTGCAAAATTATTAAACCATCTTGATTAGGAATAAATCTCAAACGCATTTTGAAATAGTGCACTTACTGACCACACGCTCTTTTCTAACCAGCTAGTTTTTCTCCAAGCAACGCTGATTTGATGGTAATTTTTAAAGTGCACAGGGAGAAGCAACATTTTCTACCAAGTCTTCTGGGAAAGGCTATTTCTCACCGCAAAAACCATTTTTTCTTCTGAACTGTCACCTCAATGTCAGGATACCCTCTGGCTTCCCCAGGCACTATCTGGGCCTCCAGTAAACCTCCCCAGTTGTGCTGTTGGTCACTGGGATATTTTGCCTGACATTTCCCAGCAGGTTGGTCCTCGCACCCTGTGAAGGACCCGTGCTGCCAATAAATCTGTCCAGCAACCTCCTGGGGGAAGATCCTGTGGCTTTTGGGTTGTTAACGTGCCTTCCACCCCCTTCCTGCTATACCTCCCTCTTCCCTTTGATCTCAAGGACTCCAGACTCTCATGAAGACACCGGTCTAGAGGCTAATGAGGAATACACTTGACCTTTGCAGACGCTGTGATTAAAGATTACCACAGAAGATGGGGGAAGCAAAAAAAGCTCCTTTTGACTTCGTCCTCCCAGCTTGTTGTAAGTATCCCAATTACGAAGCAGATCACAGGGGCTGTGTTGGAAGACATTGGTATCAGCAAATCAGCAAGCTGCAGCGGGAGCAGTAATTAAGGCTGCTTTGTGTTTGCCCGGGTTTGGGGCTGTCACTCCTGCTCGCATGCTGCTTGGATTCAGGGTTCCCCTGCCCGCCTGGGGTTTGGGATCCTGCTGTGCCAACCTGCGGCTTGTGCCATATATGCCGTGCTTTTTAAATAATTGCCGTGTTTTCGGAATTATTTGTAGTGATTGCAGGTGAAGGACAAAACACCAGCAAAATGGTAGTGGTTTGCGCCGTCCTGCTGCTGCTGCAGCCCACAAAGGTATCAGTAAAACACCGTCCGTCTGAGGATGGGCAAGAAAAATCAGAGAGGAAAATGTTCTCTTTCCCCATGGAAAAGGGAGGAGGATGGGTTTATACCCTCCCAGGCCTCCTGCTCTTGCAAGGCAGCGGGTAGGTCTCTGGTAGCTCCTGCTACAAGGGAGAGCTTGGAAAATGTGGGGAATCGATAGGCGCTTTGCTCAGCTGACCGGAGGAGCAGAGCGGTCCTCTGCTGCACGATGTACGCCGGTCCGGCGTTCGGTGGATGAGCGAACCGGGTTTGCAGCCCTTCCTTTGGGAAGTCAATTTGCAGCATAGATCTGTTCATAACAGACGTCTCTGCCAGGAAATTTTCCCCCACTATTAAACCAATATTTTCCTATTCTTAATTTAAGCCCGTACTACTTGTTTTGCATCTGTGTAGAGGCATTGTAAAAAAAAAAATTCTCCCTTTCATGTTGTTTATCATCTCTAAATATCAGAGCTAACAACCCAGGTTTCCTTTGCTCTTTACAGCCTGCCTCATAAATCATCCGCAGACTATTGGGATCATTTCAGAGCTCTTCCCTGCCGTCCCTGTCCGTGGGAATGGGCTGCAAATTTCCACGTGGATCAGATCTGAATTGGTTGTCTTAACCCAGAGGCTAAAGAAACAGTGATCCTTCTCTCTCCTGTAACACATTTATTTCACAAAGGCTAAAAACTGGGTTTTTTTTTTTCTTCTCTGATACAGCACAACAAATCTTTTACTGTTTGAGTTTTGTTTTTTTTTTTGCCAGAAGGTTCATCATGGGAAAAACAAGGGAGGAAAGTAGAGAGGGAGAAGCCAGTCCTTTCCCAGGTAAAGCTTGCCGCCCCTGACTGCATCCACGTACTGGGGTAGAGAGACGGGGGTGATTTCCTTGCAGTCGCTCTAGGAGCAATCTGCCCACCCTACAGATCTTGCCGGCAGGCCAAGGAGCTCCTCAGGGTTTTGAGGCAGGATTTAGCCACTCAAAGGTGACATTGCCATGTCACCAACCCATTCCCCCTGGGAACACCGCACTCGGTAGAAATCCTCTTCAGCAGCAGCCAAGGGCTGGGCTTTGAAGCCCTCCTGCTGTCTGAAGGATGCTTGCAGGGTCAGCGGGGAGGATGCTAGGAGAAATGGCAGATGCCCAAATAACTTTTCACGCTGATTTTCCAGCACCCCAAATAGTCCACGAAACATGACCCCTGCTTGCTCTACTTAGGAGCGTGTCTTCGCGTAACGACGCAACCTTTGGGCCGAAGCTCTCAGCTTCCTCTTTTTATTCCTTAAAGCGTTTATAATAAACCATCTAATTTGAGCTGTATTGTGCTAGACCCAGAAACGACCCGACAAATCCGTGAGCATCCAGAGCATCTTCAGGAGTTTGAACAGAATAGTCACCCAGCCGGTACCCGAGGCAGGTCACCACTAAGCGGGTGGAAGAATTCATTCACTGTGGGACATCTCAGGCACCCAGGATGCTTTCTCCACCTGCATGAATGTTCACAAAGGGTCGTGGTAAACCATGTTTTCTTAGTAAATGGATCATGGGCGTAGTGCAATTTATCAAAACAGCAGCGGGGCACAGCCAGTGCAACCAAAATACAGAGACCGGGTTGCTGAAAAAGGTTTTGCAAATGTGAACCAGCTCTCCCCAGTAGCCACAAACGAAGCAAAACAGCAGAGGCTTTCAGACTATCAGGAATGGATCAGCAGTGCTCCGCAGAGCAATCGCCGGGCATTTGGAGCGTGCTGGCTTCTTTGGCCAAGGGAGCAACTGTTCCGGCTGAGCAAAACCAAGCGGAGGACTGGAGAGCGTGGTCTGATGAAAGGAGGAAGAGAGGCGGTGAACAACTTTTTCCCTCCTGGGAAACTGAGGATAACTTAAAAGAGAGACGTGTCT
>NW_009224966.1:75449-75879 GCF_000690835.1 Fulmarus glacialis
CCAGGAGGCTCTCTGGGTAGCGAGGGAGGTGTTGATATATTTTTGCATACAGGGGAGCTGCTTGCGAGGAAAGTGCTCTAATTAGAGGAAAACATTTGATCTCCATAGGCTTTTGGTGAAATATCTTAGAAAGGCAGCAGATGTTGCTGAAATTATTTCATTCAACTGTTTTCCCCCTTTTTCTTCCCTTGTTTTTTTTATGAGGCACATTGAATTAAAATTTGATAAACAGCTCATGGCGGTTTATTGGGGGGTGCCAAAAACTTGCTCTAAATGAAAGCTGATGCCTCATCCGAAGCAAAGTACATGCACATGCACCAACATCCCTCTGCCTTACTTTTGAAAGCCACAAGTAATCCAGAACCTCCAGCTCACCCTAGGAGCTACAAAGACTCCCCAAAACATGTCATAGAATCATAGAATCATAGAA
>NW_009224967.1:0-320 GCF_000690835.1 Fulmarus glacialis
GCCGCGCAGAGAGCGGGCTAGCTTTCAGCAGTCGCTTTTTAAAGTTATGCAAGGGATGCAGCCAAACTCTCCTACTCAGCGTTAGTCAGGAATAAGTTACCTATTTGCCCTGTTTACGCAGCATACGGGCACTCGGGGTCTCTGGAGACAAACAGCCCTCGGGGTGGCCAGCAGCCCGTGAAATGGGGCTGACCTCCCTCCCCGCTCCGGCGGCCGAGCGGGGACAAAACCGCACTTTACACCCCAGAGAGCAGTTCACCGAGCTACTGCTTCCTCCCACCGAGCACAGAGAGAAAGACTTTAGCACTCACACGTCCACG